>NC_087212.1:80190593-80228438 GCF_015104395.2 Macrobrachium nipponense | reverse complement strand
CCAGTCATCTGCAGGACCTTCTCCGCATGTAGTTTTTCAATGTGTTAAGAACCAAAGACAGAATCGTAACCTAAATCAAATAAACACATCAAAAGACAAAATTAAAAACCTTGTGTGCATGTAAGATGGTGAATAAAAAGTCTCCTTCAGAGTTACCAGCCACGTTATTACCCACAGCTACTGCAGTTTTGTACACCGCAAACAACCTTTTCGAACGTGCTTGTTTTTAGACACGGGCAGTCAGTGCAGTTTTATTTCTAGTTGGTTGGCTAAGAAGTTGAATCTACCAATCATTAAACGTGTCTCATTAAATATATCTCCTTTTGGGTCACAAGTAGTTAAAGGGGAATTCGATGTAGTATAATGTAGAGTACATGTGGGTCAAATGGTTATTCATTCGAAGTTGGTAGTCCATGATCGCATAAATACCCCCATCCCATAATATAGGACTAAGTAACATAAAAAGCCACTTGTAAAATAATGGATGTACAATGGCCAACGAAGAGATTAAGGGAGATTTATTAAAGAATAGTAACTTTTTGATTGGGGCAGACTATTTCAATTTGTTTGTGATAGGAACGGAGAAGGTTGATCGGATGAGTGTGTTCATCACTCATAATGCAGTAATGCTATACGGCAGAGTACCTCAATGGGCACTAGAAGGATTGGATATCTCTACCATGCGCACTGTATAAGTGCTGAAGCCGAGATAGATGTTGATGTATGGTGGAAACTAGATACGATTGGAATTGTGCCACCCAGCTAATTCACTACCTCAGAGCATGTCACAAAAACTGAGCAAGTAAGTTTCCCATTCCGTGGGTCCGAATGACCTGGTAACAATTTCCGTAATGCCCTAGCGCATCAGAAAGCATTTGAAAGACAATTAAAAAAAGATCCTAGATACTGCATCAATTACAAAAACGTCATTCAGACCTACTTAGCCACAGGTTCCATTAAAGAAGTTCCTAATCCCCAAGTGGAAGGGCATTCACATTTTTGAGTCAAAAAGCAGAGCCAGACAACTCTATTACAAATAGTATTTAATGCTTCTTTGAAAGTCAAGGGTGAGCTCTCCTTGAATTATTGTCTTTATCCCGGACCTAACCTGGTCAAGATGCTGTATGATTTGCTGAATAAGTTTAGACGCCACCCGCGTGCCATGACATTGGATATTTCCAAAGTCTTTCATCGAGTCTTGCTTCATCCTGACGACACTAAGTACACTCGTTTTCTATGGCAATGGGGGCCAACACCAGCAGCCAAGTATGTGTTCCATGTAGTATTGTTTGGGGTTACAACAAGTCCCTACATCTTACAACAGGTTCTCAGGACTCATCTCCAAGAAAAAGAGAAAGAAACCTTAATTAAATCCTTCTATGTGGATAATTATCTACAAACGTACGAAACCTTGGAGGAGATGAAGAGGGATTATGTTGAAGTGAAGTTCTTATTAGATGAGGGTCACATGCCATTGATGGGGTGGGCCAGTAATAGTGAACGATTTGACCAACAGATAGGAAGCAAGGAACCAAGGAAGTTATCAGTGCTAGGCATGATTTGGGACCGGAAGGATGACTGGTTGAGTCTAACCATGAAAGGGGGCTAGTTGGAATAGGCAGGACACCAAACTCATGAAACTTAAACTGCTGTCATTGCTTCTCTCTAACTTTGATCCTTTAGGGCTTCTGAGTCCCATTTCTGTGTGGGGTAGGATCTTTCTCCAAGAGTTATGAGAAGCAGGGATGGGTTGGGACAATGTTTGTTCATGTGCACACATTGAAGTTTAGAATAGGGATCATGTTGGGAGAATATGAATTGCACATTCAACAGGAATGCACTGTGGAACTTCAGTACATACCCACCAAGCAGAGCCCAGCCAATACCCTGACACGGGGCTCTACCTTGAAATACCTGAGCTAGAATCACCTGTGGTATGAGGGACCTGCCTTTCTACACCGAAAGGGCCTGCCTGAGCAGCCTGAGAGTAAGGATGGATCATCCGTCCAACAACAAGCCTTGGTTTTCTCTGCCCTGAGAAAGATCCGCGAGGAAGGGACTCTGACTCCGCCCGCGGCACTGTGGGATCTAATGGGAAGTAATGTTGATTTTGTTACATTGAAAAGAGTCATGAAATTAGTAATGAAATTCGGACATTCCCAAGCAGATCCGTTTCCCAAGTTAGGGCACATGGAACAATGGCACCACTTTCCTACAGTGTGTGACTGCTTAGAAAATGATGTACGAGTGTCTGTGCACATCTATAATTTCATAGAGCAATTGAAGTTAGTTACGAGAGAGAATTGTCCAGGTAAACTAAGAGTACTAGTTGCCTAGTATAATTAACATCGCTTAGAATGAATTGATGTTGTTGCCTTCAAAGGGGCAGTTAGTGGTTTTGTATCTTAAACACCTCCACACTGCCCACATGCATTATGGTGTAAATGTTCTAATCACCCTATTTCAGCAGGAATGTCGGAGCCAGGGATTGAGGGCCATTGCCAAGCGAGTGGTGGGAGGTGCAGAGCCTGTATTGTAGCCTTCAGGCCTCTTCCCAAATTACTGTTGCCTCCTCCCCTCCTGCCTGAACGAACACTCATACACGCCCCTTCAATAACCTCGGAGTGGATCACACCGACCCCATAAGGATTGAAGGGGGGTAGGATATCTCCTGATCATCACTCATCTAACCAGCCATGCAGTACATTTGTACTTCTGCAATGGGCTGGATGCTTTTTAGAAGGTTCGCTGCCACCCACGGAGCACCATCCACAGTCTACAGCGACAATGATATGTCCCTCCGCGTGGCAAGCAGTTCCTTGAGGGAGGTCTACGAAGAGAACAGGACCCAACTGTTCATACGAAAAAGACGGGGATCAAGTGGCTATTCCAGACTCCCAGGCTTTTCGAGAGATTAGTAGGGGTCGTCAAGCAAACACTTGTAACCACCCTTTGACGAAACGTGTTCTCAGAGGAGCAGATTCGCACCCTCATTAAGAAGACTGAAGCAGTAATCAACAACTGTCCTCGTATGTACGCAGGGAATACAAGGGAGGATGAAGTCCTTAAGCCCTTGCACCTTAAATGAGGAGATGTGATCCATTTACAGTTACCAGTGGTCCCACATAAAGACATGCATCAGACCCTGACCACTAGACAACTGCAACATTAATATTTTTGCCTGACAGAAACCTTCAAACATTTCAAATGATATTGGAGAGAGGGTTATCTGTGGTCACTCCAAGAGGGCCACAACTTTTGAGAAGGTCCACCAGCTGGACTATATATAGGATGTGTTGTGCTGATCAAAGTGAAACAACAAAAGCACAGCCAATGGCCCCTGGGAAGGATCGTCGCAGTATACCCTGATGAGAAAGAGGTAATGAGATAAGTAAAGGTGATCTTTGAGGGTGAGGAACAACTACAAGCAGTAGAACACATTGTCCCACAGGAGACCAACGCTCACAATGAAGAACAAGAAGAAGATGAGAGCCAGGATGAGAATGTTGATGAAGCGATCCAAAATGACTGGAATCAGGCAGAGAATGATGTGGACTGTGTGACTAGACAGACTGACAGACTCAAGATTAGTGAGAGTGAGACAGAAAGTGATGGAGAAGAAGCAAGTCGAACAGTGAATGGTTTAGGAACCAGGCTGAATAGAAAGGCTGCTATTGAACAGCGAAAGAAAATGCCAGAGTGGATGAAAAACAAAGTAGTGTAGTGAATAGCGTAAGCAATTAGGTGAACTGTGAAAGAGTGTAAGTTGAGAAGGGATCTGAAGATGTTAGGGTTAGTGTAGTTATTGTTGTTGCGTCTTACAAGACGAACAAGGGTGGTCCACAGACGTCTTCAACAAGATGAGCAGTGTGTATTACATCAATTATAATTTCCTTATGTCCATATATACCGTGTGTGCTACATGGGTTTGAAGGTCACCCTTAACAAGGCTCCTGAAGGAGCATGATGCAATTGGCTTTCTGTGACTAGATACTATGCATGAGCCTACATGAGTATGAACGAATATGAGTGCCCAAGTGTCAAGAGAATCTCTTGACTGTAGTGAGATGTATTCCTCATCAATGGAGACAGTTTTGCTCGTTCCAAGCATGATAATTGCTATTCACTGATACTGATTCCCTTTCGTAAAACATTCTATGACGAGCCCTGATTTGATTACTATTTTTTACACAGAAATTGAGTATGCATTCAAGTGTATCACATTATTGCATTGATATTGGCCTTGATGTTGCTTGAATTGATTGTATTTCCATATTACATTGCTATTGCCTTTGATATTACTAGAATTGATTGTATTTCCATATTGAATTGCTATTGCTTTTGATATTGCTTGTAATGCATTCATTGACATTAATATTGCATCGAGTGATCACTCAGTAGGAAAATTGTGTTTGTCATCGAGAGCTAGACACATATCGTATCGCTGCTCATGCATCTAGGCCTCAACCCCCAGAGATCATGTATTCTTGCCAAACCAATCTGAAATTCCCACTCCAATTTGAGGCCCATCTTTTTTGGAGGGTACAGGATGTAATGAAAAAATAAGCGCACAATTTTTTCTCAACTTGAGTCTGCCTTGGCGCCAATTTATAGTTCCACATATCTCAGTTGGCGGCAAAAATGCAATGGTTCTCTCTGTTGCTACGTTACATTCTATGATTTATATTGAATCATCTCCACCGAGTCACTGAGAGCATTTCTGGATATTTTGATCAGTTAAAATTTTCCACAATTAAAAGTAATTAAGATAACAGTAAAGAGTTGTAAAATGAGGTTAATGACTAACAGGTCAGTGAGCTACCATCCGAGAGCAGCACACATTGCCCTTCCTGATAGAGACACCATCTGAAGCTGACATGCATGCAATAGCTCCTGTTTCCTGAGCCTATATTACAGCCTCCACCATGAGGTGGTTGTGATTTGGTTCCTTTTTATTCTTCAATCAGTTAGGGATTAGTTCAGTAGTTGTTCAGTGATGATCTCAATCTCAGTATGATATCAAAATTGCCTTAGTTAAATTATTGTTTTTCTGTGTTTTGCTTAGTGACTGCATGGTCACGTGTGTGTAGCTATTGCATATCAGGGTGGAAAAGCCCCCATGTGCCATTCACTTGTTATTTAGTATGTAGCCATGAGTTAGGAATCTATTTTTATAATAAAATTGTAAAACTCAGATGTAACTCATTCCATTGCCTTTGTGTATGGGCTGGAAGCTGACCCCTAAGGTAGGTGTAAGGACAATGCTTTTCCCTATTTTTTATTGTATCCAATCATCAAGTCGCATTGTTCCTTTTACCATTCTATAGAGCATTCTGGTGCCTTTCCACCAATGTATAGCACATGTAATTCCATTATTTGTACACCTTATTATCTTTAAATGTATGTTTGTAAGAACACATAAATCTACTGTCACAGAGTTCGTCTGTGAATAAATCATCAGTACCCAGCTACCTGTCTTAATCTCTGGTTCTCACATAGGTCTATACGCTGTAAATACTATCGCCGAATAATTCGTGACATGTTCGTTGTTGAAATTGCTCTGGTAGAATGTTGTTAATTACTTTCCTATCTCCATGTTGGGTTGTTCTGTTTTGTTGTTGTGTTGATAGAAATGGCAAAAAACTTTTGTATTTCTGATGGTATAATTTTCTCTTCAAATCCATTGTTTGTGAGTGGCTGTTGTATTCTGCCTACCTCTGCATTTGTAGTTATCCACGTGGGGCAGTGAGTGAAGGCCAGACGCACATATAAACTGACTACCTACTGTTTATATTCCTCTGGGCACTTGCCTCTCCCATTAAAACATCCTCTGTCATTAGTCACATGTGTCCATGTCATATTTTCCTGTGCCTGTGTTCACTAATACTTCAAAGAATGGTAGTTTTTGGTCCATGCAAATGTTGTTTATCAGTGTCTGTGCATCTTTTTGTTTTTCATCACCATGAAAATGTCATCACTGTATGTTGTATAGATTTCTGGTTTTTCATACTTACGAATATGGTGTCCTCAAATTGGACATGTATGTGTTTGATATAAGGATGCCTAGGGGGGACCCATTGCGGCACCATCTACTGGGTAAAATAGTTCACTTTTGTGGGAGTAAAACGATCTGTCTTTTGTGCATGCATTAAGCATATTCCTTATAGTCTTTCCTTGGATTTGGGATGTGGTTACTTGCGAGTGATACATGTCATTTAGGGTTATTTTACAGCGATATCTACTGGCACGTTAGTAAACAAACTATCAACACGCTTCCATGGAATTTCTCTTGTTGTATTTTTAGTTCTCAGGATGTCTATGAATTCCAGTGCTGATTTCAGTGTGTATTTAATCGTTACATTATAAGTACAGGGTGATTATGATTATGGCCATCTTCACTTTGTATTCTTGTTTATACATTACCACATACTGTTTTGTTTATAATGATTTCTTTATTGTTTTTAAGGTCCATGGCAGCTTGCTTTAAATACTTTGTTAATATTTCACTCCATTTGTGTCCTCTCAACTTATTAGCCTCTTCTACCAGCTCTTCAATGCATCCATTTTCTTCCGATTCCGGCCTCATCTAGATAAGGACACTGATTACCTTCCCCATCAACCTCTGCATTCTAACAGGCTTGAAGCAAATAAACATCAGAGAATAGACAAAACATGTTAAGTATACTACCCTTCGCCAGTGCCTGAACTAGCACCACATTACGTATATTATAAATAATTCAGTAAATCAAGTGCTTAAAACATTGAGAGACTAAATGAGCTGAAAACGAATGGTGGATTTGTTATATGCAAGATTACTGAGGCATTCTATTAGTGATATGGACAAAAAAACAGATTAGGAGAGGAGGACATCCCAGTGTGGAAGAGAGAAGAATAGGAATAAGTTAAATAAAACAATATACATAAAAGATGTGTTTAATATCTATAATCTTTAGTACTGAAAGAAGATTATATCAAACAAAATCATAGCACATTCCAACTTATCAAACAATATGGCAGTGAATGTTCAGCAGTATAGCCAATCAGGATGATTTTTAGGTCGACACTTTGCAGGACATTGCTTCAGATCACGCCTTCGGAAAGATTTCATAAGTGACTTCTGGCCAATGAAGTATCACCAAACCTCTGTGTTGGGAAAGGTTTGGAGCCCCGAAACGAGCCGCAAGTGTAAGAGTCATGTATGGTACCATTCTCTTTCACCAAATGGTATAAATGTTTCTGAAAATAAAAAATCAATCAAACCTGGGACTGATTCTCAATATATTAATTATTATGATTTTTATTATCAATTAAACAGTTCAACCAAACAACTGAATCACTTTTTGACTCTCACTGGATTTCTTTTTATAATGAAGGTGTGAGAGTGTAGATGTAAGGGAAAGTGCACGTCAGGATACAAAAGATTTATTAATTCATAATTCACTTTAGCCATAAATCTTTGCAGGCCATAAAGTAGTCCCAACCTTTGCCAGGTAGGAAAAGAGAATTAACTCTAGGCCTCTCTGTTTCTTCACAGAGGCAAAACTACAACTATGCAGATATAGACCACATGAGTATTGAATAAGTATGCATAGTTGAATGAATGATACTTTAGTACATAGATTGATACGATATCAATAAGGTGACAATAGCGTCATCTGAAATATTTGCCGAAAACATTATCTTGAAATTTTGTTTTCTCCTGACCTCCTGTTGGCCACATGGTGCTTCTCCGAGGTAAGAGTTGATTCATATGTGGGAAAGCCATGCACGTACAATGCTTCCCTTCCCCAACCCCAGAAAAAACCCACAACTGTAGGCTGGTATCCAGTATATAGGCTGGTTTCAACAGGTTGATTGAAACAATGTTGTTCTTCAATCAACCAGCGCTTGGAACATTTTCGATCACCACTGAAGAATTCTTTGTGGGCCAGATTATACTAGGGTGAGGAGGGTTTGTGTGTGTCAACCCAGATGAATGGGTAGTTTACATTCATTAACCCTCCGGGGACAAACACTTTTCTGTCTGATTGGTACATTGTTCTTGCTAGTAACAGTTTTTCTATCACCTTTCTCATTTCAGATGTCATTATCGGGCTTTTGTTTTCTAGGGAGGCATCTGCTGGTAATGTCAATTCTTCGTCATACAGAACTTCAGTCAGGGATACGTTGAACACTTCATGTGGTGGTCTCAATCCCAGCAGGGTAAATGGTAGTTCTTTTCTCGAACTGCCTCCCTGACATCTGGCAGTTAGAGAAGCTTTTAATAATCTGTGCGGCCTCTCCATGATTCTGTTTTCTTCGGAGTTGTAGGTGGCAATATGCATTATTTTGGTTCTAACCCTCTGTCACTGGTAATGTATGATCTTGGGAACGTTGTGCCTACTGACCCAGTCAATAAGGGCTTTAACTCAGCTTTATCCTGTTTGTTGTCGAATTGGGATTGCTTCTGCCCATCTTGCATTTCTATCTACCATTGACAGTTGTCGTTGTTGATGCTCTGACTACACATTTGCTGATTTCGTGAAAGCATGCACCAGGGGTTGGTACTTCGTCTGGACCACGAATTCTCGTCCCTGAAGCATGAATTTCCCTGTTGAATGTCCAGGATCTCTGCTCTGTGGTTGTTAGCTTCGTGCTGTAGAAAGCTAATGGGTGGTGACCATTATCAGTATCCTGCTCAAGGACAGTGCTCATCGCTATATTGCTTGCATTGCTTGTCATTGTTTGTTATATAGAGAAATATTAGTATTGTTGCATTTGATATTGCTTCTTTTGCTAATTTAAATACATCACCTTGTTCATTTCCCCAATTTAAATTTTTTTATCCTTTCAAACACTGATAGATGGGCTCATAATTTTAGCTATACAGTGGGCCTCCAAATTGGCATTCTCCAGATTTGCAGACTCACGGATTTGCGGATTTCTCTCTGGACCACATCTACCCATTATTCGTGGAAAATTTGCCTATTCGTGGTATTTTTCTATGAGAAATATCCAGAAATTCATGGATTTATTATCAATTTCATCATAAAATGCACTTTTTTCTTGAGTTTCACCTACCAAAATAGGCCGTTTTCAGCTTTTTTATAGGGGTTCCAACTATTCGTGGATTCTAAACATTCCCGGGGGTCTGGTACGCATCCCCCGTGAATGCAGGGGGATCACTGTATTTGGGATGAATCAGTAATAATAATTTATAAGTCCTAAGAATTCTTGTACTGATTTCACCGTTGTTGGTTTGGGTGGTGTTTTATGCCATCTTGGCTCACTTTGTGTCCTAAAAAGTTCACTGTTTTTTCTCCCCACTCGCACAATCAGCCCATTTTCTTCTGGTCTTTTCAGCACTTCTCTCACATGCTTAAGATGCTGTTTTAGGCTCGGGCTGGATATTAGTATATCATCCACATATATTACACAGAATGGAAGGTCCCCAAATATCTTTTCCATTAGTCTTTGGAATGTTTCCTCCAAGTTGCAGAGGCTGAAGCAGTTGTAATTAAATGTGCAAGTCTGAACAGAGTGATTATTATTGTTTTTCTATGTCTCCTTTTGCTATCGGCACATGAAAGTATCCTTTCAGCAGATAGATTTTGGTGAATATTCTTGCTCTACTCACTTCATTTGTTATGTCTATGTTTGGTAGTGGTTGTCTGTAAATCTTTGTCTTGACATTCACTTTTTGGTAATTTCCTCAGGGGCGCCATGTTTCGTTTGTATTTGGCATCATGTGTAGGTGTGACGCCGATGGGCCAGAGGCTTTCTGGCACTTTCTAGCTTCTTCCATTTCTTTGTAGACTTTTTTCATGTAGGTTAGCTTCCCTGAAGCCATTATTCTAAATTTTTAGTGGATTGGGGCACCTTCTTTTTGAATGTTTCATTCTGTGCTTCACTGGTTTCATAAGGTCATGTTTAAAGTCATCCTTAAATACATCTTTGTATTTGTGTAGCAATTCTCTTATTTCTCCTGATGGGACATTTAGTGCAATGGGCCATATTTTCTGCTTCTTCTTGTCTGCTGCTATTGTGGTTGTACATCTGCTTGGCTGTTGAGGAGATGAATTCTTTGTGATTCTCATGACTAGAAGCTTAAGCACAGTTAGGATATTTGCCCTTAATAATGCCATTGTCATGTCAGCCGTAATGAAGGACCTGCCGTAGTCTTGTGTGTCGAATTTGACATTCATCTACCAACTTCTGCACATCGTTAGTGGTGCTTCGATGGTTGTCGACGCCTGTTGGTTGGGGGGTTGGCTGCAGTTTATCCATTCTCCTGGTCATGCTGGGATGAATGACCTGCAGGCTGTCAGTATCAACCAAAAATTCCATGTCGGATATTTCATCTTTTATGACAGAGCATGTCTCCGTTTATCTCTCATACCTGGAAGAAAGACCACAAGGCAACCTATCTGGTCACCCCAACCCCCCACATTCGTATTAGATGGTCACATGTGCAACACTACTGTGTGTTTTTGAGAATATGCAGCCTTTGTAGCACTTTTTCACTTTTCCCAAAATCTCCAGTTCCTCTGTAATTGGTTTCCCTTATATTCTTGTCTGGGAAAATGCTTATTGTAAATAGGGCATGGATGGTTCATCTTCATTGCTGTCTCCTTCGCTGTCAGGTGACTGCTCTGTGCGACATGCTGCTGATGCTGGCTGTGAGGGGTCTGTGTGCCATATGCACCTCGTCCACTATGACTAAAAATTCTTCTATGGGCATGGTGGAGGCATTTAGCATCACAGTTACTGTCTGGATGGGTAATTTGGTGAGGAGTACTTCCTTCACCAAGTCCAAGGATGACTCAGCTTCTCCACTTCTGACTGGTTGGGTGATGAGTTGCCATAGCCGCTTATACACCTGCAACGGCCTCTCGTCACCTATCAGTGTCCCCACTTGGTTCAGGAACTTTTTTCTATCTCTGGGCTAGCAGCATGCTGAGGGATGACTTCGATTCATCCTTCAGGATGTTGTAAGTTACTGGAGTGTTCTAGTTCCTCAAGCCATGCTGCTATCTGCTCAAACACATTGTCCAGCAGGAATTCGAGGAAGGATGTTGTAAGTTACTGGAGTGTCTAGTTCCTCAAGCCATGCTGCTATCTGCTCAAACACATTGTCCAGCAGGAATTCGAGGATGGCAGCTGTTTTCTGCGTCGATGAACATTGTCTCCATCCTAAAAAACAATTTTTCTAGGTGGTAGGCCATGGAGGGCGGCAATTGGATGAAGGCAGTGGCGAGGTTCTCACTGATGGCATGGGGTCGCTTGCATGGTCTGCCATCTCCAATGTCACCAGTGTGAGAGTGAGATGTAAGCAAAAGTGCAGGTGCGGATACAACTAATTTATTTATCCAAAATTCACAAAAGTCATAAACCCATATGGGCCATAAGTAGGAAAAAGGGATTAACTCTGGGCCTCTCTGTTTCTTCACAGAGGCAAAAATACAACTATATAGATGTAGAACACATGAGTTTCGAATAGGTATACATAGTTGAATGGACGACATTTTGATAACTAGACTAGTGCAATATCAATTACGTGACGAAAACCTCGTCGGAAATATTCGCCAAAAACATCGTCTTGAGATTCTGTGTTTTTCTTGACCTTGTGTTGACTGTATGGTGCTTTCTCCAATGTGAAAGTTGATTCATCTGCAGGAGAGCCATGTGGATGAACACGCGTGCTTACAGAGGAATTGGCTACACTGGGTCAGAAAACTCACACTGCAGACAATATAACAGAAAAAAAATAGAAACGGATTCATTCTAATCAGAGCACAAGAGATGAACGTAGCAAGCTAATCTTGTCTTACCCTAACCCACATGGGTCATTGAAATTTATAAATCTTCCACAAAGAAAAAAAAATTAAATAAAAGTTTTGGTGTTACTGCATTATGCAACAACTTACATAAAAAAACTGTAATATCTTCTTCATTCACTGTACTCAGCACAACTGAAAGATCTGAACATGGTAAAAAAAATGAAGATATGAAACCGAAGGAAATCCATATAAACATGGGTATGTACTACAATGTGAGACTCCATCCTAATAATTCAATGTTAAGATGTGATTTGCCCAATTCTCCTAGTCGCAATGTATAAAGACATCAACTTCTGACAAATGCTTGGATCATTGGGTGTTATTTATCACATAGTATTGGAAACTTAGCGTTTGACCATCTGAAAGATAGACGAGGCCAATGGCATTCAGTGTTGCATCAGTGCACATTTTTTCATTGTCAGTTTAGAAATAAAAGAGCAATCTTCATAATGAGCATTGCGAATGTTTACACAAGAACAGAACCTAACCAGTTTAGAAACTTCTAGTACATTTTTCCCTAATTTCTGGAGTGTTACAGACAACTTCTGCAGATTAGTGGCCAGATAACAATGTTGAGTCGTAATCAAAAGCTAACAGCAAGTAATAATAACAATATGATTCTACAACCACCTCCTCCCAAGTCCCAGAAAGAGGACGTTTTCACAAACCATTAAAGTTAATAATTTCACAACATGATGCTCTGACAGACAGTAAAAATCTAATCAATGGAATCCTGACCGCAGGTGTTCTGTTGCTATTATCCACACTGAAGAGGCCAATGATGACTTGATTGTTGGCTAAGACCCTTTGCTCAATAAAGTTGGCCCCTGTATAATTATATGAAAATCTGAATATTTTTGGAGGAATAATGTTAATCACACTTCGGAAGAGTGTTGTATATATTATGTAAACTGCACATATCGACGCTCTGCTGTTGTACTAATGCATTGTGGGTTATTGTGGATCTGAGCATGACCGGGAGAGAGATATCCACACTTTGGCTGGCCAGATGTAGCTAGACGACTTCCATTAAACCAGCTTTAAGTAGCTGTATATATCATTCATTCCTCATCTTGGCAATGAGGCAACAAGTAAAAAGGACCCGATGGAAGAGGAAAACAGTATGGTAGCATTGTTTTGAAGATTTGCTCATCTGGACAATTGCTGAGAGGACGGCTTCAACAAATGGAGGATGCCTTGGCATCACAACAAATGAATGGTTTGCATTGGCTAATGCTTTGTGATTTGATTATATAGAGGTGTATTGTAGTTACATAGCCTATTAGGATACAGTATGCTTAAGCAACTGTGGTTTTGCTTGTGGTTTTACTTGTCTTTAGAGTTGTCATGTGGCCTACATCAGGTTATGATAGCAACATGTGTAAAAGCTACTGTGGTTTTGATTGTTCATGTAGCCTACATTTGGTTATGTTGTTTTTCTTATGAAGGTTTTGTCACATTAAGGTATTAGGCCTAGTGGCTTACAGACTGTATTACTGGCACATGGCCTACAGATTGGTTTAGTGAATATTTTAGACTTAGTGACTTACAGATTGTATTACTGGCACGTAGCCTACAGATTGGTTTAGTGAATATTTACCTTGTGCTTTATATGTAAATAATAAGCTGGTGACATTGAAGTTAGTGGATATGGCTACTCCACAAGTTAAAAGTAATGGTTTTAACCCCTCCAAAATTACTTATGAATTGTGGTTGAGTTTACTGGAAGCAAATTTTGATTATATATCTATAACTGACAGTGTTAAAAAGAATGTTTTTTTGGTGTCTCTAGGTACTGAAGTGTTTGCACCAGATTTGCCACAGGAAAAATTGTTAGGTTTGCTTAAAGCACATTATGATGGTAAACCTAGCTACCACAGAAGTTTACTTGCTCTCCACCAAGGAAGAAAAAAAGGTGGAGAGTTTGAAAGATTTGTATGCTGACCTGAAATCTTTGGGAAAAGGCTGTGAGTTTCAAGTTTGGTCAACGGTTTGATGCTCGATTTAGAAACCAGTTGTTTATGGCTTTAGAGCATGAAGTTTATTTTACAAATTAGCTTGCTAAAATTTATATTTAAAGTCCATGATCTCTACTCAAATTTTTGAAAGGGTTTTTAATTTAGAGATAGCTTTTGTTAATGAAAAGTCACTCCCTGTACAACAGGTGAAGTCATTTTTTAAGAAATCTGTTCCTTGTAAATACTGTGAATACCCTCATGATTGTGTGAAATGTCGTTTTAAAGATAAGGGCACTTGCAAGTTTGTACAGCTGTTGTAAGTAGTAGTAAAAATGATGTACAGAAAAGTGGTTATAAATCTGAAGTACATAAAAAGAGGAAAAGTGTTAAAGCAATCGATGATGTAACTGTTCTGAGTGACAGGGAAGATAAACTTTTTTCAGTCACCACTGTTCATGCTGTAAAGGATGTAATTAAGGTGACAATTAGGGACCATATTGTTCCTTTTGAGGTTGATTCTGTACTGCAGTGAAGATTGGGCTCACACTTTAGGTTTACCTACTGAAGATTGTAAGAAACATTTAAAGGCATTTAGTAATGTTAACATATGTTTTAAGCAAAGTTTCTGTAAATGTTACTTATAATGATCATAATGTCGGTCAGATTTTTTGTGAAGTGGAAAATAATGATTCAAATTTAAGCGGTGAAGATCTGATGGGTAAGATTGGTATGTACTTGATAGGCATAGATAATTCATCTAAAGTAAATAAGATTGACAGAAATGTTTAGGATTTGTTTGATAAATATGAGGTTGGCCCTAAGAAACTAATTGTTGGTTTGGTTGCTAAGATTCATGTGAAAGGTGTTTCAGTACCTGATTTAAAAAAGAACACAAAACTGTTCTATTTCATTATACGACTATGGTTGTAGATGCTTTGCAGACTTGGGTTAATGATGATATAATTCAATCTGTCAGTTCAGCTGAATGGACAGCTCCTATTGTTACTGTTATGAAATCTGATACCTCTGTGCGCATTTGTGATGATTTCAAGGAGTTGAATCAATGTATAGATTGTGATCAGTATCCATTACCAAAGACTGACGAATTATTAATAGAGATTGGTAAAGGAAAAATATTTCCCACTTTGGATTTGAAAAATGCTTACTTACAAATACCGGTGGATGAAGAGAGACAGAAATACTTAGTAATTAATACCTATAAGGGGTTGTTTAAGTTTAAAAGGTTACCTTTTGATCTTTCTTCTTCCCCTGATATTTTTCAAAGGTTTATTAATTGTTTGTTATCAAATGTTGATGGTGTTGGTGTCCATTTAGATGACATAATTATCAGTGGAGAAACTGAAGGGGAGCGTGATTTTAGATTTAATAACGGTTTAGATATTTTGCAAGAGCATAATATTTAGATTAATAAGAGAAAATGTTGTTAAGGTATCTTTATTAGAATATTTGGGTTATATTTCTGAAGGTGTTAGTCCTACTATCAAAAAGGTCCAAGCTATAATAGATGTTCCATCTCCCACTTCTATTGCAGAAGTTCAGTGTTTTCTTGGTATAGTTACTTATTACTGTAAGTTTGCTCATAATTTTTCTATTAAGTGTGCTCCCTTGTATGATCTGTTAAAAAAAATACAAAATCCAAATGGAGTAAACTTCCAAACTGCTTTTGAAACTGTGAAGAAAAATTTGGCTGAAAGTCCATTGTTATGCAATTATGAAGGAGAAAGTTCATTGATTTTAGAAGTTGATGCTTCTCCCATGGGAGTTGGTGGTGTTTTGCTACAGAAAGTTGATGGAAAAGAGGTTCCTGTATATTTTGGGAGTAAAATACTTTCATCCGCTGAACGGATCTAGATCGAGGAGGTCTTGCATTAGTTTTTGTTTTAAACAGATTTAGATATTTCTTACTTGGTAGAAAGTTTGAAGCTAGGGCTAACCACACACCATTACTTGACTTATTGGGTAAAGGACGTCAGATCCCATACCAAGCCAATGCATGTACCCAGCACTGGGCTTTGCTGTTATCTCAGTATGCTTTCGACCTTGTCTATAAGGCAGGCAGAGAGAATGTAGTTGCCGATGCCTTTAATGGATTACCTATTAAGGATGATACTGAGTTTCATACACCTGCAGACTACATTGAGCAGTTTGAAGCAGTAGATTTTGACAATATTTCTTTTTAAGAATACAGAAATGTACTGGAAAGGATGAAGTTTTAAATAAAATCCTTCAGTGTATTAAATTTGGTTGGTCTAAAGGGGATCCAGGATTGTCTGAGTATGGCACCGTGAAGGCTGATCTCAGTTTATACGATGATGTAGTACTGTATAGAAACAGAATTGTCATACCCACCCTATTGAGGTGTAAAGTGTTGGATCGGTTACCTAGCAGTCATAATGGTATTAATGGAGAAACAAATCCACAGTTATGTAAATGTACATACATTTAAATTTCAAACTTTAAGGATAGCTTTCAGGAACTGAACAGATTCCCGAAAGATATCCTTGAAGTTTTAAGTTTAAATAATGTTCATTTACATAACTGTGTATTTGTTTCGCCATTTGAAGACTCGTGCTACTATGAGGATTTTTTAATGGTATTAATGTCATGAAAGCAGAAGCTAGGAATTAGGTTTGGTGTCTAAAGATTGATCAAGATATTGCAGAGGTTACAAAGAGTTGTCATGTTTGTTATACTATTTACCATCCAAATCAAGCTCCTGTTCCTTCTTGACCTTCATCTGGTAAAGCGTGGTCTAGATTGCATATAGATTATGCTGGACTGGTGGATAATAAGTATCTTCTTGTGATTGTAGATGCTTATACTAAGTTTATGGATGTCCATGTTACCTCCTCAACAACATCAAGTGTTACTATTGAGTTGCATAGGAAAAGCTTTTCTAATTTTGGTATTCCAGATGAGATTGTGTCTGATAATGCTCCATATTTTGTTTCAAAGGAGATTAAGTATTTTTATAAGAAAAATGGTGTTAGTCTTATAACTTCTGCACCATTTAACCCTTCGTCACATGGGTAAGCTGAGCAAACTGTGGGGATCTTTAAACACTTGCTTTGTAGACTCTTGTTCAATTATAGAAGTAGTTCACATTCTAGTACTGGAAAGTCACCTGCTGAACTATTGTTTGGTCATCCCTTTGAAGTAACCATTGAATTGGTTAAGGTCCATTCTAGAAAAACAGAGTTCTGGAAGTTTTGTCAAAGAAATTGTTCTCTCAGCGAACTCCTAAGTATAACGTTGGAGATGCAGTGTTTCCAAAAAAAATTTGGAAAAGGAGATCCCTGGGTTGAATGGAAAATCTCAGAAGTTTTAGGGGTAGAAAAGTATCTTGTGCAAGTTCATAAGTTTGGAAATATGTTAGAGACACCATGACCAATTAATGCCTAGATCTACTAGCGTAGATGGAGCTTATAACAATAATATATCTGCAGCCTCAGAAGGTTGTGCAGAATCTTTGATGTTTCATGTAATGTTCAAATAAATGAGTGATGAATCATGTGTACCCCATACTCCAGTTTTAAGGAGATCCAGCAGAGGATACTACACCCTTTCAAACACATCTAAAGATTTTTGCACAGCTACTCCATGTGAAATTATTAAGTCGTTTAAATGAAAACCAGAACTAATGTAAAATTACAAAATGATAATGTATGAGTAAGATCTGTAATAACTTCAGTTTCAGGAACTGCGTTAATTTTTTTTTTTAATCTATCAATGAGTGAATTAAAAAATTAATGAGGAATTAACACTTGCCTTAATGCTTGCCAGAAACAGTATTTACAATTCTTCTCATTCATACTTACACCAACTTCCCCTTGGTCAGAACGGGTTGATTTAGCCAGTCGGAAGATGGTTTTAGTTATAGCAAGAACTTCTTCATGTCGCCAGTCATTGCACCCACCCCACATACCACCCAGGATAGGAACCCCGTGCCAGGGATGATCCCGCATAACGTGGAAACACTGGAAAGACAAGCAAAGATTCATCAATACATTTGCCAGTGCGGCATCTCATCATCAGAGGCCATTGACGCCGGCGTCGCCTTTTTTATGCATACCATGAAAACAGGAGATACAGACCTGCGGACAATCAAATACTGTGAGAAATGAGAGGAAACCGAACTGATAATTAGATTTAATACGAATGTGTGTGTGTGTGTGTGTGTGTGTGTGAGGCTGCAATGGATTTACCTTCTTACAGGAATCAAGAGAATTAATAAATGAAATTGTTACGTTGTCTGAAACAGATAGGATATGATACTTTTTGTATGATGTAATAATAATTATAATAAAGGGTAAAACTTGGTAATAACCTTCCATATTTCATTAAACACTTCCTGATTGAAAATTGGATAATGAAAATAATGAGGTAAATATGCTTTAGGGTTTTAAAGAACACTGAAATAATTCTTGACTATATAACTGAAATAGTATTGTAAATTATAATATGAACACCATTTTGAATATAATTCAATAACTTGCAAGTACATAGTTTGATTTTGCTGTACTGTGGAGAGGATGACAAAATGTCAGTTCAGGAGATCGAAAAAGCGAGCGTGTCGGAACATTTTATCTTCCTCTCCAAAGTGCAACAAAACCAAGCTGTGTACTTGCAAGTAAATGAATTATATTCATAATGGTGTTCATATTAATATGTTTGTTTGTTTTTTTGTTTTTTTTTTTTTTTGCCGGCCCCATGTGTTTTTTTGTTTTGTTTTTTTTACTGTGGCTGGACAAGGGCATCCAGAAAGGTAGGTGGGGCCGAGCATCTGAAATAGTATTGTGAAAAGAATTCATGAACTTGCAAGTCCATAGTTTGGTTTTGCAGCACTGTGGAGAGGATGACAAAATGTCTGTTCAGGAGATCAAAAAAAGCGAGTGTGTCGGAACATATTTTATTGTTGTCACCGTTAGTTTGGACAGAGACATAGCGGGACTTCGTATTGTACGATGCATCACTTTTTGGATGGCGTGGTGTTGAACAGTCGAAGACTGCTGTCTCAGTCCGTGATCAAGGTCATAGAGGTCACGTGTGTTTGTACATGGGCGGAAGTAGGTACACTTCCGATCTGGTTTTAGTCAGATGAGGGATAACTGGGCACTGAGAGACCGCATTCGGCATGTACTGGTCTTATTTCTTTTAGTGTTTGTTTACTGCTGGAATGGGTAAGCATACTCACATTTATGCCGGTATATATTTAAAACATTTGTTTCAGAGATGTTGTATGTTATGTTTTATTCCAGGAAAATTCATTGGTATTATTTTGATTTCATTTTGCAATTTATTTATGTGGGATTGCTTTTTTTCATATAGCGGTGGCAATCCACAATGGAATGGTGCTGATTGTAGGGGAGATACTAATGACATTATTTGTCTGTCTTTATTATGACTGATGTTTAGTTCGAGAAAGGGGTGGACGGATCTTGTGTTATTTTGGTTTCCTACTTTGAATTATACCTTTTTATATTGGTGCATTATTGGGAGTTTTCCTCGTGTTGTATTTAGTAGCTAAGTTTCAGAATGGGACTTATTCAGACAATCACTTGTTCTTTATAAATAAAGTCTAATTTTTGGGTAATTATGGATCCGATTATACGACCTTAAGTAATTATGGTTTGTGGGTTACATTGAGGTTGAGAGAGAGAGAGAGAGAGAGAGAGAACATATGCAATTATAGTTGGTCATAAATAGGTATTATTATTATTGCAGTGTGTCCATTGGCAGTTGGCGATAGTATTATTATTATTATTAGGTTATATTATTATTATTTATTATTATTTATTATGATTATTATTATTATTATTATTATTATTGAATTATTTTCTATCTCATATACGTGTCAAACGTATGTTGGGCCTTTTGAGCGGGAGAGTGAGGTGCTTCCCACCAGGTCACAGAAGCCATGGACCTAAGTACGTCCACAGTACATGAGGAGTTACCGAGGCAGGATGAACATCGCACTCCAGAGGCAAGCTACAGACCTTGGTGATAATGTTGTATTTGAAGTACACGAATGTGATTATCATGTTCTTAATGTAGAAATAAATTTCCATCATACATCTACATCGCTTCTCACGCAAGAGATCTTAGAAGTACAACAATATTTCTATATTTTACAAGTTATTTCTTATTGTTATGATCAGAAAGGATCTAACGATATTATATGGGAAGAAACATAAGGTTGTTAAGCAAACTTTCAAAGAATAGAATACCCAGAAATATGAAAACAGAAAAAGTAAAAAAAAAAATTGAAAATGAGAGAGCACTGAGGCCGAAAACCTCTGCCTATGCAGCGCAATCCATCTGCCAAAGGTCCAATTAGCCAAAAAGATACATTCCTATCATAATAAGACTCTAATTACGAGGTAAACCTAAGGAAAAATTTTCTTAAAGTTCCGAAAATAACCTTTCGAGTAATCAAAGACCGGACTGTGGGCAAAAATATAAAGGTCAATGAATCAGCAACAAAAGCCTGGTTGATTTGTATATCGGTTTTATTTGTCATTTCCGCCCTTTTCTAAGTAATTCATCTGATTTCATTTTGATTTGTAATGCAAATACTTCTTCCACAAACTTTGTGAAGGGCAGGTCAATTTGTACTGAGTGTTGTTAAATGAAACAGAACAATTATTACGAATTTTTAATAATATTTCTTACTACTGATGCTTCGGTCAAGGGCACAAGATAAGTGACATTTCATTTTGACTTAAAGACTATCAGCATTCACAAAGGAAATTAAAAGCAAAAAAGATGCATGGATATGATTGTCTTCCACCAAACATCTGGACTGCCTTTCCTGGTGCCAAGTGCATTGTGGACTTTCTAAAAAGAAGGGGGGGGAGGGTGGGGATCGATAAGTCACTGGAGGCATCAAAGACTTCATAAAAGCACCACCCACCTCAATTGGGAAGCCAGAGATGACTAAGACCAGATCCAAAACAAACAAAAAAACTAGCCAACATTGTGAAGAAGTGGCCATACTGGTTAAATAGAATGCTACCCAACCACATGGACTCGGCATATACCACCATAAACTCAGGAAAGTTGCCAGGAACCGCATCCTCAGATGTAGACGGAGAAAAAGTGAGCAGTGACTATTCGAAGATGTAGAAATGGCTTCCTTATGATTCCCGATTCAGTAGATTTTACATCCCCAACCTTGCCTCCTGCAGGAGGTTCATGATGGACACAGGCACTTTTCAGTTCAGTCTGCTTAATTCAGGAGAAAATGCCAACAGACACCAGACACCCAGCTGCGCCTGGTGGCCAACAACAGCAGCCTCATACCATCATAAGGCACTGGAACCCTTACTGTTTCACCAAACGGGAAAGAAAATGTTGGTGGAAATGCATCAACTCCAACATCCAAATCGCCCTGTTCAGTGCATATTTCCTTTAACACTCGGGGCGTATGTGGATATCAAAAGCTTCTGCCTTCTGGCCCTCTTCTCATTTCAGATGGAACCATTCTCCACGAGTCCAAAGCAGCCGCCCATTTCATCAGTAGGACTCCACAGGGTAAACAAAAAGGTTGTAATTCTATATTGAAGGTTGGCAGTCACCTGAAAATGCCACAAAGCAGTGAAACATATCGAATAAAAAACAATGAATTAAAGAAAGCCTCAGAATAAAATAATAAAATACAAAGATTGATAAGGAAAACTTATTGATACCACTAAAATAATTGCTTCCATGTACATTTATATCTGTATGTATGCATGTATGTATGTCTGGGGGCTCCCTCTGTATTCTGTTCTTTAGATTTTGTACAACTTATTTCCCTTCATGTAAAATCACTACTTTATTACCTAAGACGATTTGAAAAATTCATGCAGATACTAACAGTGCCATCTAAAATCCACTCTTGAACAGCATCCACTTCTCTCTGAAATATGGGAGAGTCCGTGTCTCGGATTATGAATCTATCTACGAATTTGTCTCCCAGTGGTCCAAACCTCCAAGCCCGTCCGGTCGAGTTGGTGACGTTTCCTAAAACTGGAATGAAACTCGAAAATTATACGATTGCCATAAAAATGATTAAATAACAGTTACTGTTCAAAATGGGCATAACTTCAGATGAAACGTGAAAATGAATTATACCTACAGGTGAATAAAAGTTTATTTAATATAATTTCTTTATGTGGAAAACAATAACGAGTCAAAAGAAGTATGGTAAAATATGAATGGATATCATACGTAAATACAGATAAAACTATAAAAAATAAAACTGTCATTAGTATAAAAACTTTCCTATTCTAAAAAATTTTCTGAGAAATAAGAACACATGCTAAAGTCTGGTCTTTTATATTTTAGATAACTTCATGCTTATCAATTTCATTTCTTTCCGTTCCTTACAATCATCAAACTCTGATGTTCACTGCTGCACTAAAAAGGGTTACCATTTTACTATTTAAGTCACTCTTATTACAGTAGCCAGCTCATGTGGTCTTGCCTTGATTGCTGTTGCCTCCAAAAAGATACTGACGTCAAGATAATAGACACCTCTGATCTTACATGCAATGAAAGCTAATAGGGGATGAGTGGTCATTCATTACCTCCAACAAGAAGGTTATGTTTCTCTTTTGCTTTGTTTTCTGTCTACCTGTCTGATGTGGATGAGAGTGATCATGAGGGGTCTGGAGGCTGGCAGACACAAACAAGCAGAAAAAAGAGAAGAGCCTCTCGTTTGGCTGCTGGACCAGAGCCTAACATTCGTGTTTCACCTCGCCCAAAACCTGAGAAGAGATGTCACATAGCAATTCACAATCTGCACTCATCAGTGACGCTAGACACCATAGTTTCTTACGGGCTCTGACCCCTTAATCTTCCACGAACTCCCATGGAAAAGTAAACATAAAGTGGCTTACAGGATTACCTGCCTATTTCAACATCTCAATGTTTTTAAAGGTAAATATTTTGGACCTAATATAATAGTCTCAAGATATAACCTAATCCGGTACCAACACACCCCCCCCCCCACCCCAGGGGAACTTACTGACGCCCCAATCAGGGTCAATTTCCACTGCAAGTGGCAGCCAACCTCCCACGGCAAGTGACAGCCCACACCCCCTGGCTAAGCCCCCATCCACCCAAATGATCAGCGCTTTCACCTCCCATCTTCATGAGTAGCCATGGATGCAATAGATATAATCTCTTGGAATATTTTCGGCCTCAAGCGTAACATTCCTCTCCTAAACATGTTCTGCAAAAACTTCAAAGGAATCATTGCATTGCAAGAAACACTCCTATGGCCCCATGACCTTGTCATCTGCGATTCAATACATGAAGACTTCAGAGCCTTCTCGACTTCATCGATGCAAGTTACAGATCAAAGCGTAGCCAGTCGCCCGAAAGGGGGCCTTTCTTTCCTGTGGCATAAAATCATTAGACAATATGGTAAATGTGATGACCTACAGTAGTGACCTCATTAGGTGGTAGGAAGGCAAGTCCATCCAACATACCGCAGAAAAGCTGGAACCCCTGGTTTGAATAGCAATGTTGTGTAAGACCAATCCCTTGAGTTTTATGCCAAGGGCTCTGTGTAAGGTGGCAAAACATCCCTTGCTATCCAATTCTCTACCAAAGTTGGCACTCACTGCGCATAAAACAGCTTCTTTGAAGTCGCTCACAACCGTCTGTACTTGAAGGATAAATCCTGACTCCGAGTTACAGTCGATGATAACATAAAAAAACTCTGAGTACACTGCTTTTGACTACTGTAGCAGAGAATAGACACATGAAACATAACTATCACTGAATGAAACTTGAGCTCATAAATCTGAGTGAACTGTGGTGGGGCCATCTTGAAGTTACCATCCATGTGGATAGATTATCTCTGCAGCTGCTAGATGAATGAGGTCCTCTTTTGTTGCAAAGGCAATGAATGATATGAGAGTTTGCTTCTGGCCCGTTGTCATAAAGGAGGAATTGCTGAGGGTTGGGTCCTAGAGTTTTCAGGGACTGCTGGTGTGCACCGTTGATACCGGAGGGATTGCTTGATCTCTTCACATGGAAACTGCTTCTGAACATCATGGTCTTGACTGGCAACTGCTTGGGCAAAGATTTGGATGGTTTGTCCAGGGAGGTGGCTGCTTGTTGCTTCATGTTATGACACATAGCATAGGTCACGCTGGTTTGGTCAGAAGTGTGGTTGTGAGGTGGCCCTGCCTGTGGATTATCAAACTGGTGTGTAGTGCTTAGACTCCTCTACAATTTCTGCTCCCTTTCTCTGAACATTTCCACCATTTTTTTCTTTTTGGGCGCACAAACGAGAATACATATATCCTTCACAACAAATCTTGGCAGCTGCTCATTTTGTTCTGTAAAACTCTGAAACAGTGAGCATATCATATTTTAACAAATCTCATTTGGATAATAGCATAGCTACCTAGAGCACAAGCTGAAATGTTTGTTGAGACTTAACAAGGGTTATTAGGTAATATAACCCTTGATAAGTAATAGGCAGTACCGAGTGAGTGGCTGGAGTTACCACTCAGTCGATAACTACTAAATCACTTCTCTAGATTCCAATTAAGAGTGGAATCTCCTCTCTCCTTCCTTCAGTGACATTTATATATTTTGGTTCGGTGGATTTTATCAATATTTTCAACCTTGTTTTTCTTTTTTCTTTGTTTTAGAAGTAGGGCACAAATTGTTATTAAATGAAATGTGAAAACCCTGTGTTACTTTTTATCTTGTTACTTTCTTTCTTATTGCGTTTTTTTTTCTTTCCGTTACATTTTTTCTTGTTACTTTTTTTCCTGATACTGTCTATCCTAGATTCAACTCACATGCATTGTGGGGCTAATATTCTGATAATTCTTTTCCGGTAGGAATGTTGGAGCCCAGGATTAAGGGCTACTGCCAAGAGAGTAGTGGGGAGATGCAGGGCATGTGTGTCAGCCTTCAGACCACTTCTCCAACAACCACCACTTTCACCCCTCCCAACCGATGGAGCACTCATGATGAATCTAGGATAGTGCATATTGCCCTGATAAATTCTGCAAAGCTAATTGACCGATCTTTAAAGACTGCTTATAAAATAACCATTATGTTGTTGCCATATCTATAAAACTTTACGGCTTACTGTAGAAGAAATATACCAGCAAAATTAAATATCTCTATTTCTGCATGAAGTACTACATATAGTATATAGTAGTAAATGGTGTATGAATTATTTAACAGTCTTGACGGACATCTGAGAAAATAAGTTTTAAAGTGTCACAAAAAGGGACAGAATTGCATGTGTCCTGGAGCTACTTTAGCATCTAGTTTTTTCCAGATTCCTTTTCAGGGATCTAGGGATCGTGCCTAGTGTTCCTATGATTATGGGTACAATTTCCACTGGTATATTTCATATTCTTCGTATTTCTAGTTCCAGGTTTTGATACTTATCCATTTTCTTCAACTTTGATGTGCCATGGTATTACGACATCAATGGGTGATACTTTCTCCTTGATTTTGTCAATCAATGTCATGTTTGGTCTATTTGTACGTATCACCCTATCAGTTCTGATACCATAGAGCCAGAGGATCTTTGCCTGAACGTTTTCTATCACTCCTTCAGGTTGGTGCTTGTACTACTTATTACTGCAAGGTAGCTGGTGTTTCTGGCACAGACTCCAGTGGAGGGCTTTTGTCACAGAACCATGCCTCTTTTTGTACTGGTTCTGTGTAAGTGCCGGACATTCGCTTGCTATGTGGTTTATGGTCTCATTTTTTGTATTGCACTTCCTACATATGGGAGAGATGTTATTCCCATCTATCGTCCTTTGAACATATCTGGTTCTTAGGGGCTGATCTTCTGCCGCTGGTATTATTCCCTGAGTTTCCTTCTTGAGCTCTCCCCTCTGTAGTCATTGCCATATTTCATTACTGGCTAGTTCTTTAGTCTGTCGCATGTATTGTCCGTGCATTGGTTTGTTATGCCATTCCTCTGTTCTGTTTGTCATTCTCCTGTCTGTATATTTTATACTCCTGTCTGTATATTTTATCGGTCCTTCTTCCCATACACTCTTGAGCCACTCGTCTTCACTGGTTTTCAGATATTGCCCCAGTGCTTTGTTTTTTTATCTTGATGCATTCCTCTATGTTTAGTATTCCTCTCCCTCCTTCCTTTCATGTTATGTATAGTCTGTCCATATTTGCTCTTGGGTGTAGTGCCTTGAGTATTGTCATATGTTTCCTATCTTTCTGGTCTATGCTGCGAAGTACTGTCTTCATCCATTCCCCTATTCCTGCACTGTATCTGATTACTGGTGCTGCCCATGTGTTTCCGGTGTTGAGTTTTGACTTGAGTATCACCTTGAGTCTCTGCATATATTCTTTCCTGATCGTGTCCTTCATCTCTTGGTGTTTTATATCCCCCTCCTTCCATTATTCCAAGGTATTTGTATCCTATCTCATATATGTGTTTGATGTTGCTCCCATCTGGTAGCTTTATCCCTTCAGTCCTTGTTACTTTGCCATTTTGTATGTTGACTAAGGCACATTTTTCTATTCCAAACTCCATCCTGATGTCCCCAGATACAATCCTTACAGTCTGGATTAGGGTGTCTATTTCCTTGATGCCCTTTTCATACAGCTTGATGCCATCCACGAACATCAGATGGTTAATTCTGTTGCCTCTTTTCTTGAGTTGGTACCCAGCATCCATCTTCTACAGTACTTTGTCATGGGAATCCTGGCTACTATGAAGAGTAGTGGGGACAGTGAGTTGCCCCAGAAGATCCCTCTCCTGATTTTAACCTGTGCTAGTCTTATTCCAGAGCTTGTAAGTATTGTATTCCAGTTGCACATTGTATTTTTTAGGGAGGTGATGGTTTTTTCCTCTGCCCCATATATTTTCAGCCATTCTATTAGCCATGCATGTGGTATCATGTCAAAGGCTTTCTTATAGTCAATCAATGCCATGTTTAGTTTGGTTTTCCTTCTCCTACTGCTCTTCATTACCATTTTGTCTATCAGGAGCTGGTCTTTTGTGCCCCTACACTTCCTTCTGCAGCCTTTCTGTTGCTGGGGGATGGAATTTGCATCCTTTTGGTAATTGTATAGCCTTTCATTGATGATACCTGTTAGTAACTTCCACATTATTGGTAGGCAGGTGATAGGCCTGTAATTACTGGTTATATTCCCCCTTTGTCAGTTATTTGTGAATTGTATAGGACCATATTTAATAGCTGTATATTCTGTGAATAGAATGAAATGAGTCTGAGACAAGCAAAATCCTTTTTACTGTCTTTTACCATTAAAGTATAACCATAACTTTGAGGGAAAATGTAACGAAATTCATTTTTTCTATTATTTCATATTATTATGTGGATTGATTGCTATTAAAGGAAATTTACAAAAGGTAAACAAAGGTCTTACTTTTCTTGTTCAATGCAGTCCACAGACTGGATTTATGTGGCAGGGACACAGAATTTCCACAGTTGTTGCATCTGTGCCTTGATTTTCGGTCCTCTTTTGTGCACAACACCATAGGTGCTTTGCTGTCTGCCATTACAGGATACTCTGAAGCAGCTGCAGAGCTATGTGAAGGGAGATCTCTAACTCCAGCTATGTGGTAGCTTTGAGGTTTCTTGAGAGGTGGGGGTTGCTGAGGAGCTGTTCTGCCTAGGGCTGGGTGAGGGTCATTGCCAGCTACTTGATGTAACTATGGTGCTCCCATCTGTCGACAGGCATTTTTTCAAGTTTATTAGAATAAATGACCCAGTAATTGATGACCATGGAATTCAACATACCACAAAACCACACTTAGCCACCACTTGGTCCTCCTTCCACTTGAATACAATGCACACATCATATCAAAACAATTGACTCCTCCCTTATTTCTGTTATGCAAATTAACCCGCCAAAAATAATTATATCATTGTTTAATAATTAGTTGAAAAATAACTAAATATAATAGCTAGATGTACATGAAAACACAACAAAAAGAGGTAATCACATGTATTTTACTATACTATTTTATACTATGGTAAAATACTTTTTATTACAGTAAAACTATCATGGGGTAAATTATACCCCAAAAATACATTAGTAAAACTATTTTCAGGTTATTTGTACCCCTCACCATCATATCTTGTCACACCATTGTTCTACCCATTGGAGTGCTGTGTCGTTTGCTGTTCTTAGATCCATGTCTGAACAAGTGGGCCCTAGTGGTCACCTACACAAGATGTGATTCATATTATGGATTGGTTCCCCACAGGGACATTCAGCACCATTTGTGTAACCCCATCTCTGGAGGTTATACCCTGTCCTACCAACTTTTGTTCTTAATTTATTCAGGGTGACCCACTCCCTCCTGGTGAGGGAGAATCCACAGGGCAGGTCTTCACTAGGGCCAGGGAGGGCATTATTAGTAGTCTGACTGTTGCTCTCTCTCCATTTCTGCAGTATGTATTTTGATAGCTCTGGGGTCTCTAGTTCTTTGACTATCATGAAACTCTCATGTGATTTCAGACGACTTCTTGTTTCACAATGGTTGTAGAGTGGGTGCCTGAGATCATTTGCTTGTGTGGTCTTTTCCTTTCTAGCCATGGCATCTCGTCGGATGTTAGGAGGTTCTATGCTGGCTAATCTATACAAAGCTGGCAGGGGTGTTGCACTTAGTGTGCCAGTGATTAGTCAGCATGCTTTCTTTAGCTCGATATCCACTCTTTTGGCATGACTTGATCTTTCCCACACAGGAGCACAATATCCTGCAGTGGAGTAACATAGTGCTAGGGCCGTTTGCTTTATAGTTTTTGCATCTGCTCCCCACTTGGTGAATGCAATTTTGGTTAGGAAGTTATTTCTGGTGGCCACTTTCTTCCTGAGCTTGTTGACATGCTCCTTGAAAGTCAGTGTTCGAGAGTGATGCCAAGTTAGACTGGATGTGGATGGTTTTCCAGTTCCTCGTTATCCCATTTTATTTTCAGCTTTCTGTATGCCTGGTGGTTGTTCAGATGGAATGAGCATACCTGAGTTGTCATGGGGTTTGCTTTGAGGTGCCATTTTTTTATAATAGTCTGAGAGAGATGATAATGCCCTCAACAGTCTTTCTTTGATGGTTTGAAAGGAATGTGACTGTGTTGTAATACAGAGATCGTCAGCATATATAAACCTCTGGATGTTCTGGAGTTTGATAGGTCATTTGTGTAGATGAATAATAATGGGGCTAGTACTTTTCCTGCCGTTCATTTCCACATAGAAAAATCTGTTTTCTAAGAGTGATCCAATGATGCGCACAATGTGGGGTTTTGGGTCATTTGGGCTACCTTGAAGAGAACAGCTCTGTGGTTGACTGTCATAGGCAGCTGTGAGATCAACAAACACAGTGTCTGTAATTTTTTTGTTATCAAATCCATCCTTCATAAATTGTGTTAGGCTCAAAACCTGACTGCAGCATGATCGTCCTGGTCGAAAGCCAGCTTGATCTGGTGTTAGTTGCTCCTCGATGGTTGGGGCTAGGCGGGACATTATCATGCATTCATAGAGTTTGTAGGTGATCCAAAGTAAGGATATTGGTCAGTAACTCTTAGGTGAGCAAGAAGCCAAGTCCTAGCCATATCTCCAAAATGTAGAATCATCTCGACCGCAATTACGTCTAGACCAGCTGCTTTCCCTGACTTCATGTATTTCATGGCTGATTGTAATTCATTCATGGTAAATGGTTCAAATATATCATCACTCTGTGACAAGATGTGTTGCATTTCTTGCTTCATTTTCTTTAGATATCCCCTCTCCCTGTTTTGGTTGTTGGTCTTTCCATTGATTAGGAGTTGATGGGGTACTTCATTATGGGTGACTGCTGCTTTTCTTGCTGGGTGCTGGTCTTCTGAATTAAGCTTTTTGATGGTGCTCCAAGCCTTTTCACTGTTGTGAGTCATGCCGATGTTTGTGATGGTTTCTTGCCAGTGTTCTTGTCTTTCATGGCATAGTGATGATAACAAGTCCTCTCTAAGCTTCAAGGTGTTTTCAGAGAAAAGATCATCATTGTAGGCCTTGATATATTTGTTTGTTTTGATCTGAGAGACCAGGGATATACAAGTCTCTACAGCCTCTGGCAATGTTTTCCTTTGCAGCTCCTATAACAAGTGATTGGAAGTCTTCATATTGCTCTGGGTCAGGTACGATGTTTGTAACTTCATTTTTTTATATCAGAGGTAAAGCCTTCCCAATCGGCCTTGCAGTAGTTTGATCTGGGGTTATGGTATTTTGTTTCGCTGGGTTGTATGACTGGTTTTATGTCAATAGCCACTAGTCGGTGTTGGGATTTGGGTATTGGGTCCATGATTGTTCTTGAGAGTGATTGGTGGTATTTAGCAGAGACAAATGCCAGGTCCAGATTGTATCCCCTCATCCATTGTGCACTCTGAAATGTGGTGTCATCTTTTGCATCATATAAGATTGTAAGGTGATTAGCAAGGGCCCATTCCTCCACTGCCTCACCATCGTGGTTGGTGCTATCATAACCCAAGACAGTGTTGTTGCTATTGGAGTCCCCAACCACAAGACAGGGCTTATTGTCAGAGATGTTGGTCTGGGGCCATGTGAAAGGAGTAGGATGGGGTTTGTAGACTGAAAGGATGTTTAGGTGTTCAGCTTCCACTTGTAGAATCTCCAGCCCATCCTTGGATATGTCTCTACTTTTGTGAATGTTGGATTTCTTACTAGCATATATTGCGCTTCCATGGATTGGGCTTTGATGGGAGATAATTAAGTCCATGCCAGGTATTTTAGGCAGTCTATTGCTACAGTAACATTGTCGTGGGGTAAAGTATACCCTTGCTATTTAGTACAGTAACACTGCTGTAGGGACATATATAGGCTTTTTAGTAGAAAAAAAAAACAAATTTTGGGGGGTAAAATATACCCCACAACAGTGTCTTAAGGAGGTGAGTTCATAATATAGACCTGCATCAAATTTATCATTTACATAAAAAAAAAATTATGGAATACGTGGTCATAGAACAATCAATGGCTTACCTAAATATCGCAAGTGATTTTCCTGATTGTCAGTCTGCATAAAGACGACTGAGACCACTGTATGTTTAGTGGTAAATTACCTATTGGAAATGATGGATACAGTTAAATGTGATATTTTTGGTGGTCTTGGATCTTAGCGCTGCCTTTGACAGAATTGTAGTACATGATTTATTCTTAGATGATCTCCAATCCATTGGAGTTGTGGATGATGCACTTGAACTTTTGAAGGTCTATTTGAAGGATAGATGATATTGATTACAGATTGGAAATGCCATGTCATTGTATGAACCTTTGATGAGACGAGTTCCTCAGGGAAGTTTACCTGGCCCTATTCTATTTTGCGTCTACAATTAGTTTGTCTAATATACTACATAATCTTGAAGTAGAATATAATTCATATGCCAATGACACAATTCTATTTCACTGTTACAAATATTGAGGTTACCAATAGAAAATTAAATAAGTTCTATCGAATATTAAGCAATGGATGACTTTGAGACAGTTGAATTTGAACGAAAATAAAATTGAGCTTATGATAGTCAGTAAGGAGAGTATCTTAAGGAGTCTGGGTGTTAATCAGGTGTGTATAATTGAAAATTAATTGCAGACAACTGATAGGGTCGGATTGTAGCTTGTCACTCAGTATACAGATTAATAATGTAGAGAAAGCTGGGGGATCACATCATAAGAATATAGCCTTAGTAAGGAAATATCTTGATGAGAGATCTGTCAAGAATCTTGTCATCACCTGTGTTATAATCCATATAGATTATTGTAACTCGGTGTACTAGTCGATGAAAAAACTGTTAATTTGAAAATGGAAACTGACAATGAAAAGGTCTGAAAGGTGTAACAGGAGGAAAGCCTCGCAGTTGCACTATGAATCAATTGTTAGGAGAGGGTGGAAAGTAAGATGGAAGAAGGATAATATGAAAGGAGGTACAGTAAGAGAAATGAAAGTAGTTGCAGTTAGGGGCCGAAGGGACGCTGCAAAGAACCTTAAGTAATGTGCTGTGGAAGTGGTGCAGGACCTGGATAAGCCCTCAGCAAGCAACAAGTAACATTTTTCTTAAGCAACACAACTGATTCATTTAAGGAAAACATGCTAGGAAGACATAAACATCATCTCAGGCTTTTTCAAACTTCAATTTGAACTCAAATGTCTTTTTGGTAGCTTATGGGCTTCATAATGAGTCTTTCACTTGGGGCAGAGGTTATAGGATGCTTAACAGGTGATGGTGGCATCGATGGTTCTATTTCTTATGCTCATCAAAATGGACAGATTTGGGACATGCACTGTTATTGCCTTCCGCAGCTGTATCACTATCAGTGCCATTGGCTGGTAACTCCCTGAATGTAAATTGTTTTACAGCATTCCATGAAAGATCCTTCAAAAACGTCTGGTTTCTTCTTATTTCACTACCATTTGGGGTCATTAAGGTATATGGCCTGAGTCCAGGATTTTTCAACTTTATTGTAGCAGGAAACCAATTCTTACCATCTTGCACTAGCACCTTCATACCAGGTAATGACTCTGAACATGTATAAAGATTATACGTAATTGCTTTTAGAATTGGTGCTGGTCTCCTATAGCTTGAAGTGATGATCCATGAGATCAGGGGGGTTGTCTCCACTTTAATAGGAAGGCTATTGGATATATTTCTCCTGACTTTTCATTCCATGGTAGTAGGGTTTCGTGGATATTGGAGTCGGACATTTTGGCTTTTCTCAATATATTTTTCACTACACCTACCATCCTCTCAATTAGGGTTCATTATAAGAGTACAGGATCTGACTTGGACCATGGATACTGAAAAGTTCATCCAGATAATTCATGACATCTTGATGGGGTATCTCGGCCTAGCTGCTTAATAAAAGGCATTTTACTAAAATTGCCAGGTACAACGATAAAATGCTGGTTGCCTCATTCAAAAGATCTTTGGAAATAAACTGCCATGGGAGATTGGGGGTTGAAAGTGACTACATAGGTTTATTTGGGTATTTTCTTTTATTTATCAGGCATTCTTGGCAATCACCTGTGTTCAGTAATATCCTTAAGCATGACATTTCAAATAAAGGCATTGATTTGCTCTAATCTGGCTATTAAAAATTCCTAGAGGTCCTTCGTGTATTCACTTTAAATATTCAGCCTTCATTTCCTAGCCTCCCAGCAACACGGGAGAAGTGAGGGTGCAACACAAAGTCGAGATGGCTATGCTCACCCAATTGTCAACTGGCCTCTCTCCCTCGGCTGAAGTGTCCCCATCACCTATAGACCATTCTGAGGGGACCGTTGGTCTTCCAACCTCCTCTCCCTCCCCAGTACCTCTGGTGGAAGATATATCTTCAGTGACAATCACCAGCCCTCGTGAATTTCCCGACCTTATCTCTCCCCACAAATCGCCCATCGTGGATGTGGATGAGAATGGTCATGAGGGCTCTGGCAGCTGGCAAACACAAACAAGTAGAAAAAATAAAAGAACTTCTCGTTTGCCCACTGGACCAAAGTCTAACTGATTGACCTCACTTGAAACCTGAGAAGAGATGTCACGTAGTAATTCACAATCTGCACTCATTGGTGATGCTAGTGGAGAGAGTGAAGTTTCTCACGGGCTCTGAACCCCTCACCTCCCACAAACTCCCATGCAAAATTATACATAAAGTGGCTTACAGGATTATCATCCTATTTCAACACCTCGATGTTCTTAATGGCGAGAATTTTGGTCCTAATATAAAAGTCACAAGATATAACCTAATCCAGGACCAACTACCCGCTCACAAGGGAACTTACTGAGACCCTAAGCAGGGTCACTTCCTTCGCAAGTGCCAGCTAACCTCCCATGCAAGTGACTGCCCACTCCCCCGTGCTAACCACCCATCCACCCAGGTGATCAGCGCTTTCATCTCCCATCTTCATGAGTAGCCATGGATACATTAGATATAAACTCTTGAAATATTTTTGGCCTCAAGTGGAACATTCCTCTCCTAAACATATTCTGAAAAAGTTCAAAGGCATCATTGCATTGCAAGAAACTCTCTTATGGCCACACGACCTTGTCATGTGCGATTCAATACATGAAGACTTCAGAACCTTCTCTACTTCATCCATGCAAGTTACAGACAAATCATAGCCAGTCGCCCAAAAGGGGGCCTTTCTTTCCTGTGGCACAAATCATTAGACAACATGGTAAATGTGATGACCTACAGGAGTGACAGATTGCTGGGGCTTCAAGTGACAGTAGGGAGCTGTAAGAGCCTAACGATTAATGTTTATGTGCCCTGAGAAAATAAGAATAATTTTGATGAATACTGCATGATCCTAGTTGACTTACACAGTATTATTCACGATTCTCCAGCTGATCATATCTGTATAATAGGGACCTTAATTCTTACCCAAAACTACAACTTTATAACGAACTTACTTCTGTCAAAATCATGCTCTCCAAATTAGTGATGCAATACTCCTCCCTCCCTCCTCCTATTCCTATGTGCAAAATAGAACGGGGACAATTACAGCCTCCTGGCTAGACCATTGCATCACATCTCCACAACTTCATGATTCTATTGTGACCTGCAATATCGCTACAATCTTGCAACGGACTACCTGACTGATTGCCCACCAGCTGTAAACTGGAATTTTGAAAACCAACAGAAAACCATGTTGCAGAGAACAGTTCAAATTGTAGAAATGACCACCACAGGAGAGATTTGAACATAATTTCTGCTATGCTTACCTCCGGCAGGGCTACCTTTAGATTTCGTTAAAGATCTGTATAAATATTCACTAGAAATGTTTTTACTGTGGAGGCAAATGGTAGTCCAAGGGAAGGAGACTCTGCATTACTAATTAGACATGCAAAAACACAGTTCAAACTTGCTCTTAAGCAATGCAGATTAAATGAAAAGCAACTAAGAGCTGATGCAAAGTCTAGAAATTTAGAATCTGGTGGTTATCCTAGTCTTTGGATATATATCCATTCCTTAAATCCCAAAACTAAAAAGTTATCACAGAGGGTAGGAGAAGCAGTCGGTGACGAGGCTATTGCAAGTATGTGGGGTAATCACTTGAGCAATATCTTGAATTGCATTAACGATCAAGACTACTGAAGGGATATAGACAACCTTCATACTGATAACATTCAATTACATTTTGCAAATCGTATTACGCCAAGTAACATCAGGCGATGCCATAAACAGCCTACCTAATAATAAATTGCCTTGCTGCGATGGTCTTCCCATAGAAAATTTCAAATTCTGCCATCCGATAATCTACATTTTGCTAGCTGCCCTACTCAATGCGTGCATAATTCACCAGTTTCTTCCAGACTACCTACTCTTGGTTCACTTGATACCGTTGATAAAAAACAAGCTAAAGGATGCAGCTAACCTGGCAATTACTGGGCGATTGCAATCACAACAATTGCGTTGGTTCTTCTAGTAAGATTTCTCCCCTTTCTACACACCGCTGACAACCAGTTTGGATTTAAAGTAAACCACTCAACCGACACCTGCATCTACATACTGACAGAATTGCTGAACTATTGTCTACCACCAGCCTCTCCTGTTTTCCTGTTTTGTAGATGTGAGAAAAACATTTGACAGAGTAAACTACCTGAAGCTCTTCCTGAAGCTTCATAAAAGAGGCACTCCTCTATATTTAATTGGCATTTTATATTGCTGGATCTCCACACAGCAATTCTGTGTCAAATGGCGTAACCTATTATCGTGCACCTTTGGCTCTCTAAAAGGGCTCGGCAATGGGGTATTCTCTCACCATACCTGTTTGATGCATACACAGATGCCCTGTATGTCAAAGTGAACTCACTTCTAATTGGATGCACTGTCAATGAAACAACTATAAACAACCTTTGTTATGCCGATGATATGGTTCTGATTTCCTCATCAGTGCAAGGCCTCCAACGACTCATCAACACTTCCCACCAATATGCACAAGAATTTTATATCCTATACAACGAAACCAAAACCCAGTGCATGTCGCTGCTCCCGAGATCGCTTAAGCCTATTTCATAACCACAAATTTTCCTCAGAAATCATCAGCTGTAATTCATGCACGAATTTCCGTACTTGGGTCACATTATCACAGACAACCTAAAAGATATGGCAGACATAGAGCAGAGGCACCGTAAATAATGTGCAACTGACAACATGATTGCAAAGAGATTTGCCTTCGGTCACCGAGACTGGAAACTGCTGCTCTTCCAGTGTATTGCTACAGTATTTATGGGTGTTCCCTGTGGATGAACTACACCCAAGAGACCATGTTCACAATGACAATTTGAGATGCCTCACAAACCCTCCTCCCTACTACTCCGCCACACAGATGTTCACAGAAAACAATGTCAAGTCTGATCACCTGACTGTGAAACAGCAGCAATTCGCTCATACAAAGCATTTTAAGTAGTGAGGCAAGACCTAAATTGTTCCCTAAATGACTTAATCTCTGTTTTTACAAAGTGTCATCTGCAGAATCTGTCATTATTATTATATTGCTAGGATTATTGTTATTATAATGGTATTAGATTAAAGTAATTTCATTATCATTTGTTAATTATAATTTGTTAACAGTTGTGTCCAACCTTTTGATGTTGTTTTAGTTTAAGTCTATTAACAAACTAGTATAGTTTCTCGTATATTTAAAGTTTGATGAACTGTGTAAGGGAGTCGGATGACTTTGCAGTTTTGCTTTGTTTTTCTTAGGCGTTTTGTTCACCGCCTTCTCCCCCAGTATTAGTGAACTACTGAAGTGCCTTATTAACGATTGTTGTTTTTCTCTCCTATGAGCTGTGTTGACTCAAGTGGAAGGCTTGATCGTAAGGGTGGTGATACGTGACAGGGTTAGTTCGCCTCCTCACAGCCTGACGCTTTACCCTTGAATTCTAGGTCACTTCTGCAGTTTTTGTAAGGAGATATGGTTGCTGGCGTTTGTCACCCGCGGAATTACTGTGATTATTATCAGCATAGATTTGCTACATCCAATTTCCGTGCTTAGCCTTCTGGACCTGAGTATACTATAAACACCTAAGGTCCCTGGCTGGAATTTAATTATATACAATATACTCTCTAATTGTTATAATCTTCAATGTTTAATATTTTTAACTATTCTCAATATTATTACGGTTATAACCATTATTTAAATTACCATCTTTTATACTACTTCAGCAAGTGTGAATATTACTGATTAATCTTTTTTTTTTATCATGTTATCTTACGTATCTAGATTGTGTATGTTATTGTCTATTCTTTGTACATTCCATGTACATGGCTTTGAACTGAAAATAAAATTTCTTTTGAGTATCAGTCAACTGCAAAAAATCCCATAATTGTTTTCCCTGTGACCCAGCAGAAAGCTTTATATAGTGCCATTGATTTTCTGCTTCAACCTTATTGATAAGTAAGTAACTTTCAAGGAAATCCTTCCTTTCATTAAAAGCACTAACTTGGTCCACCTGCAACCAGTCCAATTTTAGCATTTCCACACTGGTGTTCATAATTGCTTATGCACCCTTATTCATAGGTATTGTAAAGGCAGAAAAATTTGCTTTTATCTAAGGTGCTTTTACTAAATATTCGTAATTATTCTAAGCAATTGTTCCACTAATGTCTTACACTGGAGAAATACGAAAACAACCAAAAGACACTCTCACTCTGTGTTTACGTTCGCCAAGGTTCTCCAGCCCAATCCCCAAGACTTAGGAATGGAAGATTTAAGAATATACGTGGAAGTGATAGCTGAGGATATAGAGAGGGCAACCACCAAATCTTAGTTTTTAGTGTCTTTAAACTAGATAGTTACATACTAAGGAATTCAGAGCTGTTTTTTCGGCAATAACTTTTTATCAAAGCATCAGCAGTAAAGGTGAAAGGATGGTAGTCTATATTTTATAACTCTACCTAATTTTTTGCAAGTATTATGTAGTTCCTAGGTTCGACAGTTTTGATATCTATAGAGTAAAATAAAGTCGCCGATGCCAGAACCGAGAAAATCACAGAATAGTATTCTAAAACCATTCGTTACATAAAAACAAGATGACTTCATG
>NC_087212.1:80172040-80190093 GCF_015104395.2 Macrobrachium nipponense | reverse complement strand
CCCTGAACAGGAAATGCTTTCAGGTCAGGGGTGTCAGACTGGCCTTTGAGATGAGTAGATGTTTCCAGGGGAAGCGCGAATCATTCCAGGTGAAAGGGGAAAGACGTCCAGAGTCTGAGTTCTGGAGGAAGGATTTGTGTATGCAAAGGATCCTGGAAAACGTTTTGGGGAAAATGTAAAAAAGTTTCGTATTACTACTGCATGAGAATGAAATTTGTAAAGAAATACAATTATCACATGATGAGGTTTATCGAGAATATACCAGAGATATTTCGTGTTTCGAAAATGATTCTGTGAATAACCAGATCCAAGATTTAACAAACTGAACCCTATTCATATGGAACAAGCCTTCAGAGGCCACTGGCTTGACATTCAAGTTTCCAAAGAATTTGGCGTTCACTTGAAGGAAGTGGCATAAGGTAACAGGAATTACAGAAAGAAGAAATCAATTTAAAGGTAATCTCTCTCTCTCTCTCTCTCTCTCTCTCTCTCTCTCTCTCTTCTCTCTCTCTCTCTCTCTCTATCCACCCAAATCTCATTATCCGATATCAAGGTACAAAGGCATAATGCCCGGTAATGACTCAACGATACAAATTTTACTATATATATATATATATATATATATATATATAATATATATATTATATATATATATATATATATAGTATAGATAGATATGATATATATATATATATATATGTATATTATATATATATAAATATATGGTAAATGAACATATACATAGATAAATAGATAGACAGGCACAAACAGCATCGTATGAACCTACCCAACTGTAAAGGAAATGCGATTCACGGCGAGTATTATTTCTGCCTCCATTCCCTAAAATATTACCAAACAACTTTTCCCGTCGAATGCTTTATTGCAATTTCCTTTTTCTACCTTATACTTGGAGACTTTAAATCAAATTGAAATACATTGGTCTCGAACGATGTACATATGCTCCTGGAATCACTGACCAGAATACTGGAATAGCCTTTGTACACGGTCTCTACCTCTCTCTCTCTCTCTACACACACACGTGCACGTGCACACACACATGCACACACACACACACACACACACACACACACACATATATATATATATATATATATATATATATATATATATATATATATATATATATAATATTATTAATATATATAATACTATATATATATATATATATATATATATATATATATATATATATATATATATTATAGATATATATATATATATTATATATATATATATATATATATATATATATTTATATATATAATAATATAATATATATATATATTATATTTATATATATTATATTATATATATCTATATATATATATATATATATATATATATATATAGATATATATATATATATATATATATATATATATATTATATATATATATATATATATATAAATATATATATTATATATATATATATATATATATATATATATATATATATATATATATATATATATATATATATATCTATATAGATATATATATAATATATTATATATTTTTTAAAAAATTTTATATATATATATACACATAAAGATACAAGCCACGAAGGAAAAATAAACCAACGGAGTGTCTGCAAGATCTTCTGGACTCGCGACGTACCACCTTTACTCAGCAGGGTAAAGGACATCGAGTCGAAAGATCTTGCAGAAACTCCGTTGTTTATTTTTCCTTCGTGGCTTGGTATCTTTATTATGGATTTATCACGTTCCAAACTTTCGGGATTCAGTTAAACATACACACACACACACACACACACACACACACACACACACACATATATATATATATATATATATATATATATTCTATATATATATATATATATATATATATGTATGTGTGTGTGTGTGTGTGTAAGGTAGTTGTCGAATTACGGCCGCAATTGGTTATGACCAACCAGTCGTAATCGATTCGGACGTGAGTCGGCCCATGTTAATTTACTGTAAGAATATTATACTAGCCTAGCCTACACTAGGGTAATCAGTACCATATTTACATCTAGGGTAACCTAGCTTACACTACACAGCATACTTTATACATATATGGCATAGTAATTATTAATTTCAGCTAATTCTGTAGGTTCGATGCACATTGGCTTATGATAATTCAGTACAAAAAGAAATTGAATAACACTTAACAAGTTAGCCTCTCGTATAAGATGATGATGTTATTATGGTACATTATATCGTATATATATGAATACAGTAGTCTAGCCTACAGTATACTGTATACTACAGACACGATTTAATTTAGTCATTTATTAATATAAGCCAATTTTGGAGGTTCAGTGCATTCTGACTATGATATATCAGTAGAAAAGAAAATTGGACACGAAACGGGAATCAGATTCAGACCGACATTGGCATACCCAAGGTATATGGTCGCGGTGCAGTTGTGGGGTATTTCCTGGAGGACAGGGTGAGATCGATCAAGGGAAGTACCTTGGGAACAACTTAAGTCTTGGGTCGAAGGTATTGGGGATCAGGCCTGTAAGTGTCATATGTCCTTTTCACTCGGTTATCTTGTATACGTTTGGTGTTCTTTTGAATTCATAAAGATCACTGTACACATACCAAATCGTTGATTGATAAGTTTGGCTTTCTAATATAAAATAGAAACCTTAAATTAATATGCTTGATAAGACTTAATTTAATAAACTAACATAAATATACACAGATAACAGAAAACAGTATCTGGCTTCATAATAGAAATGAAAAATACTTAACAAAAATGAAAAAAAATCTTTCAGAATTGTCACGGCATAATTCAGTTCATTTACACATTTTTTCTTTTTCTTCCTGATCGCTATAATTTGGACATTCAGAACTTTCATCCTAAAAACATCCAACATCTGACAAAAAAAAAAAAAAAAAAAAAAAAATCACTTTAAAAGCCAAGGATGTACAATTTTCAATATGGCGTGCAAAGTCGTATAATACTCCATTGCCTGGTTTGAGTGCATTTTCTCCATTGTATGTTTTATCCCATAATCATGCCTAGAGTTTTTTCTGTCATAAGGTATCCTTGAATTGAACACATCAATCCAGGAGCGAGCAAACTTTATAAAGTCCCTTGTACTTTCCCAGAACATACTCTTCAAAAGTCCCTGACTTCCATAAAATCTAAAGCTTTAAATGTTGTTTCCGAAAGAAGCTGCACTGCTTTCCTCACATAAATACGTTTCGTACTACCTGTTAAATGTGTTTCTCTGTCAAGCAATATGTGCGTTTCAAGTCACTTCTTTCGACAATTTCCTTAACACATCCGCTGAGAAAAATATCTCTATTTTGCAATTCAAAACCAGACTAAATAAGGGGCATCGGCAAAGACTTGAAGTTCCTGCTGTAGGCCTCTTTCATATGCACTGTCTGCCAAATGTTTACTGGGTATGCGATGAGTAGTAGTGTTAAAGTTGTCCTTTCTCTTACAACGATGAACCCATTTCTGTCTTGTTTCCTCATCGCGAGGGAATCAGAAAAAGGATGCCTTCTTTTTTCTACTATTTGAATAACAACCAAACACGACGCAGCTGTTTGGCATTATTTAAACAATGATTCAGATTATACAAAAATTGAAAACTATAGTTGTATTCATAGAAAATAAAACTAAATCACTGCAGAGATGACTGAAGTGACCTGTGATCTACATTTGCATGAAACGGTAGCTGAGTGACTTCTCTCCCTGACCTCTCCGCCAGGTGGTGCGGCTCTTTGGGGGATAAGCCGCAACCCCCACAAATATCTTCCTAATTGAGCGATGTCAGGCTCCTGACGACTACGTATATGTATGAAATAAAAACCATGAAAATGCATCTTTTCCGTGAATCTTTTAAAAAGTTATACATTACCGTATCCAATAATATTGCATGTATTCTCATATTATTGTATCATAAAATTATCATAAAATACTAACAAAGTGGTCAATGTTTTAGTTTGGAAAAGAGCTGATGACGAATACGAGTTTATTTCGCCGTATTTACCTCAATTTGGAGCGAGTTGCATTGCTTCTAGTTAGCGCCAAATATCTAGACACTTTATTTATTTGAGAGAAGGAAAATTGTCATTCTACGACGCGTTTTTAAGTCGAAATATGAATTTAATACGTCTCGTGAACTAAATATTTTTTTCGTTGATAATATTAAATTTGAAAAATTTATTTTGAAAAAGTGAACGCATACACGATCTATCGGCAATACTTGGAACTATGTTGAATATATCCAAAAAGTGAATTCATATCGGCAAAATTTGGAACTAAATTAATTAGATCCAAAAAGTGAACGCATGCGCCATCTATCTGCGAAATTTGTAACAATATTAATAATATCCAAAAAGTGAACATATACGCCATCTATTGGCGAAATTAGGAACTAAATTCATTAATTTTATGAATTTTAGCCGAAGAATGAGCACAAAATTTGGAACTAATGTTTAGACTATTTTCACTTTCTGTCGACTTCAGACCATATCTTTGCATCAACAATATTTGTCCTTATGCTTATCTCAGCTTGAACCATTATAGCGTTGTCTTTGCTAATATATCTGCCGGGGGTTGAATATTTTCCTTAGAAAGACGGGGAAAATGCACTTTCAAATACTTTTTGCTATTTCAATTGAAATGGTAAATTCATGTTATTTTAGCATTCTTCAGCTTTTAGCTAATATATAATTGTTCCTGATTAATCTAAGCCAGTTCTGGAAGCATAATTTTCTTAATTTAACATATTTTTCTCTCGAAATAATTAGAAATTGCACTTGCAAATATGTTCATTGAAATAGTCAGCTCACGTAAAAATAAATAAATAAATAAATAGATAAAAATAAATAAATGAATAAAATAAATAAAAATGAAATAATAAATAAATAAAAATAAAAAATAAATAAATTAAAATAAATATATAAATAAAAAATAAAAATAAACAAACAAATAAAAGTAAAAAAAAAATAATTAAATCAATAAAATTAAATAAAAAAATATATAAAAAGCAAAAAATAAAAATAAGAAAATAAATAAATAAATAAAAAATAAATAAATAAATAATTAAAAATAATAAATAAATAAAAAAAATAAAAATAAATAAATAAAAATAAATGAATAAAAATAAAAAATAAAAATAAATACATAAATAAATAAAATAAATAATAAATAAATAAATAATAAAATAAATGAAAAAATAAATTTTTTATAAATAAATGAATTAATAAAAAAAAATAGATAGATAAAATAATTATTATATGAATAAATATAAATCAAAAAATGAAAATAAATAAATAATAAATAATAATAAATCAATTAATAAATAAAAATAAATAATGAAAAATAATAAAATAAATAAATAATAAATAAAATAAATAAATGAACACAAAATAAAATAAATAAATAAACAAATAAATAAATAACTAAATAAAATAAATAAATATATATAAAAATAAAAATAAATAAATATAAAATAGTTAAATGTATCAAAATAAATAATAAATAAAAATAAGTAAATAAATAATAATGAATAAATGAAAATAAATATAAATAAAGAAATAAAATAAAAATAAATAAATAAAAACAAATAAAAAAAATAAAAAGTGAATAAAAAAGATAAATTAAATAAAAATAAATAAATCAATCAAAACAAATAAATTAATAAATAAAAAATTTAACAAATTAATCAAATAAGTAAATAAACAAATAAAAAAAATAAATGATGATAAATAATAAATAAAATAAATAAATAAATAAATAGATAATAAAAAAAAAATAAATAAAAAATTTAAATGAATAGATAAAAAAATAAAAAAATTAAAACAAATAAATATAAAATTAACAATAGATAGAAATGAATAGATGAAAATAAACAAAAATAATTAAATAAATAAATAAAAATAAATAAATAAAACAAAAATGGATAAAAATAAATATATATATAAAAATAAACAAAATAAACAAAAAATAAATAAATAATAAACAAAATAAATCAAAATCAAAATAATCAAATAATCATAAAATCAAAAATAAATAAATAAAACAAATAAAAAAAAAAAAATAAATAAATAAAAAATAAATAAATAACTTAATAAAAATAATAAATACAAATAAATAAAAAAATTAAAAAAAATAAATGCAAATAGATAAAAATAAATAATAAATAAATAAATAAATAAATAAATAGATAAATAAAAACAATTGAAAATAAATAAATGATAAATAAAGGAAAATAAATAAAAAATAGGAAAATATAAGGTAATAAATAAATAAGAAGTAAAAAATAATGAAATGAAATAAATAATAAATAAATAAAAATAAAAAAATAGATAAAAATAGACTAAAGAAAATAAAAAAAATCAATAAATAAATAAAAGAAATTAAATAAACAGAATAAATAAATTATAAATATATAAAAATAAATATAGATAAATAGAAATAAATAATAAATGAAAATAAAAAAATATAAATAAATAAAATAAAAATAAAATAAATAAATAAAGATAAATGATAAAAAAATAAACAAATGAAAAATAAATAAATAAATAAAAATAAATAAATAGATAAATATAAATAAATAAAAATAGAATAAATAAAAACAAATAAATGAAATATAAATAAATAAATAAATAATAAATAAAAATAAATAAATAAACTAAGAATAAATGATGATACAAATGATTAAATAAAATAAATAAATATAAATAAATATATTAAATAAAAAAAATATAAAAATAAATAAATAAAAAATAAACAAAAATAAATAAATAAATGAAATAAATAAATAAAATAAAAATAATAAATAAATAAATCAAAATCCCCCCCTATAAATAAAATCAAATAAATAAAAATGTAATGAATCAAATAAAAAATTAAATAAATGAAATAATAAATAAACAAACTAAAAATAAAAAATAAATAAATAAATAATAAATAAATAAAAAAATAAATAAAAATAAATAACTAGACAAAATAAAAAATCAAATTTATAAATAGATAGATAAATAAAAATAAATAAATCAATAAAGGTAGATAAATCAATAATAAATGAAAATAAATAAAATAAATAAAGGTAAATAAATAAATAAATGAGAAAAATAAAAAATAAATAAATAAAATAAATAAAGAATAATAAATAAATAAATGAAAATATATATAAATAAATAAACAAAAATATAAGATAATAGAAAAAATAGATCAAATAAATAAATTAAATAAAAATTAAAAAATAGATACATAAAAAATTCAAATAAAATAAAAATAAATAAAGAAATGAAAACTATAGAAATTTGTAAATAAATAAAAATAAAAAAATAAATAAAAATAAATAAATGTAAAAATAAAATAAATCAAAATAAATTAAATAAATAAATAAAAATATATAAATAAAATAAAGGAATAAATAAATGATGAACATAAATAAATAAATAGAGAAGAAATATAACTATAAAAATATATATAAAAATGAAAATAAATAAATAAATAAATATGAATAATATACATAAATAATAAAAAATAAATGAAGGAAAAAATAAATAAATGTATGATAAATAAATAAAAAGGAAAAAAAATATAAATTAAATAAATAAAAAGAAAAAAAATATTAGAAGTAAATAATGAAACAAAAAATAAATAAAAAATAAACAAAGAAATGAATAAATAAATAGAAATAATAAATAAATAAGTAAATAAAATGAAATAAATATAAACAAATAAAAAAAAATTGAAATAAATAAATATAAGATAAAAATAAGAAAAAATAAAAATTAAAAATAATAAATAAAAATAAAAGATAATAAATAAATAAATATAATAAAAAATGATCGATAAAATAATAAATAAAAAATATAATATATAAAACAAAATAAAAAAGTATAAAGAATAAATAAATAAAATTAAACAAAAAAAATGAAATAAAAATGAAAATAAAATAAATAAAAAAAAAAAAATAAATAAATAAAATTAAATGAATAAATAAAATAAAAAGCAAATAAATAAAATAATAAGTAAATAAAAAAAATCATAAATAAATCAAAATAATAAATATAAATTTAAAAAAAAGATAAAGAATAAATAAATAGATAAAAGTAAATAAATAAATATAAAATAAAAATATAACTAAATAAACTAAATAAATAATATATAAATGAAATAAAAATAAATAAATATAAGAAATAAAAAGTAAATGAAATAGATAAATGAAATAAATAAATAAATAAATAATGAAGAATAAATTAAATAAATAAGTAAAAATAAAAAATAAATAAAAAAGAAAATAACTAAATAAATAAAAGATAAATAAATAAATGATGATAAATGAAAAAAAATAAATTTGATGAAAAAATAAATCTAAATAAATAGAAAATAAATTAATTCAAAAATATAAAAACAAATTAATTAATCAAAAATTAAATAACCGTAAAAAATAAAATAAATAAAAAATCAAAAATAAATAAATAAATAAAAATAAATAAAGACAGGGAGTGAAAAACATAAAAATAAAATAAAACAAATAAATAAATAAACATTAAAAACAAATGATTAAATAGGAATAATTAAAATAAATTGAAAAAAACAAAATAAAAAATATCGTAAAATAAATAAATAGATAAGATAAAAACAATGAATAAATAAATAAATAAATAAAAATAAAAAACAAATAAATAAAACTTAAAAATAAATAAAAAGAATGAAATAATAAAACAAAATTAAAAAAAAAAAAAATAAATTAGATAAATTACAATAAGTATAAAAAATAAATAGAAATAAAATAAATCAAATAAAAATACAATTAAATTAATCAAAATAAAATAAGAAAAAAATAAATTAAATAAAAAAATAAAAATAAATAAAATAAATAAAAATAAAATAAAACAGGGAAGTAAAATAAAGTAAAAATAAAAAAAAACAAATAAATAAATAAAAAAAAAATGCTTAAATAGAATAAAAATTAATAAACTGAAAAAACAAATATTATCGTAAAATAAATAAATAGTAGATAAAAATGAATAAATAAATAAATAAATAAAAATAAAAAAATAAATTTAAATAAAAAAATAAATAAAAATGAAATAATAAACAAATAAAAAAAAATAGATAAATTACAATAAGTAAAAATAAAAATAAAATAGAATAAATAATAAAATAAAAAAGTAAACTAAATGAATAATAACAGCAACAAAAATAAAAACAAATATATAAAATAACCTAAATATTATAAATAAATAAAAAAAATAAGTAAAAAAAAATTAAAAAATGTAATGAATAAATAAGTAAAATATAAATTAAAAAAATGAAGAAATAAAAAAAAAAAAAAAAAAAAAAAAAAAAAAAAAAAAAAAAAAAAAAAAATTAAAATAAAATTAATAAATGTAAATAAATAAATAAATAAAGAAAGAAATAAAGAAATAAATAGAAATAGTTGAATATATAAAGTAAATAAATAAATAAAAATAAGTAAATAAATAAATATATGCAAATAGATAAAGAAATAAATAAATAAAGATAAATAAATAAATAAAATAAACAAAATAAATAAATATGAAATAAGCAAAATAAATAAATAAATATATAAATAACAGAAATAAATAAATATATAAATAAAAATAAATATATAAAAAATAAATAATAAATCAAACAAATAAATAAATAAAAAATAATGAATAAAGTAAAATGAAAAACTAAATATATATAAAAAAATATATAAAAATAAAAAAATAAATGAATAAAAATAAATAAATCAACCAAAACAAATAAACAAATAAATAAATAAAATAAATAAAATCAACCCAAAAAAGTAAATAAAAAATAAATATACTATAAATAAATAAGTAAGTAAATAATAAAAAAAACAAAAATAAATAAAAATAAATAAAATAAATAAATAAAATAAAAATAAAAAGAAATGAATAAAAAATAGATTAATAAATAAATAAATAATAAAAAATAGATAAATAAATAAATGAATATATTAATAAATAGATATATATATAAATAGATCAATAAAAATAAGTAAATGAATAAGTAAATAAATAAATCAAAATAAATAAATAAATTTAAAGAAATAAATTTTTAAAAATTTATGAATAAATATTTAAATAAACATAAATAGGTAAATGAATAAATAAAAATAAATAGATAAAAAAATAGGTAAAAATAAATAAATGAATAAATATAAATAAATAAATAAACAAATAAAAATGAAAAGTAAATAAAGATAGATAAAGACATAAATAAAAAAAAGTAAAATAAAAGAATAAATAAATAAAAATAAATAAATTAAAATAAATAAATGAAATTATATAAAGCAATCAAAACAAACAAATAAATAGATAAATAAAAATAAATAAATCAATCAAAATAAGTAAATAAATGAATAAAAGAAAATAAAAATAAGTAAATAAATAAATAAAATTAAATAAAAAAATAAAAAATAATAATGTATAAATAAATAAATAAAAGTAAATAAATAAATTAAATCAAATAAATAAATAAATAGAAATACATAAATACATATAAAATAAATAAAAATGTATAATTATAAATAGTTAAATAAAAGAAAATAAATAAATAAATAAATAAATAAAATAAATAAATAAATATAAATAAAAAAAAAAAAAATAAGTAAATAAAAATAAATATAAATAGTAAATAAAGTAAAATATATCTAAAACAGAGATAAAATTTAATAAAAATAAACAAATAAATAAAAAATAAATGAACGGAAATGATTAAATGAAAAGAAAAAGATAAATGAAAATAAATAAATAAATAAAAAAATAAATATATGAATAAATAAAAATAAATAAATAATTAGTAATAAATAAATGAAAATAAACAGAAAAATATAAATAAATAAAAATAAATAAAAATAAATAATCAAATAAATCAAAATAAATAAATAAACAAATAAAAAAATAAATAAATAAATATAAAAAAAATAAAAAAAATAAGTAAATACAAATAAATATAAATAAGTAAATAAATAAAAATATATAAAAACAGATATAAAATATATAAAATAAACAAATAAATAAAAAACATAATAAATGAACGGAAATTATTAAATGAAAAGAAAAAGATAAATGAAAAATAAATAAATAAATGAAAATAAATATATAAATAAATAAAAATAAATAAATATTAGTAATAAATAAATAAAAAATAAACAAAAATCATATAAATAATAAAAATAAATCAAAATAAATAATCAAATAAATCAAAATAAATAAATAAACAAATAAAAAATATAAATATATAAATAAAAATAAATAGATAAAAAATAAATAAATAAACGAATAAAAAAATAAAAATAAAGAATAAATTAAAATGAAAAAATAAATATATAAAAGAATAAATATATAAAAATAAATGCAATAAAAATAAATAAATCAACCTCAACAAAATAAATAAACATAAATAAAATAAATAAATCAACCCAAAAAAGCCCTAAATAACAAAAATAAATACATGAATATAAATAAATAAAAAATAAAAAAAAAAAATAAAAAATAAAAAGATATATGTAAATAAATAAATAAATAAAAATAAAAATAAGAATTGATTAAAAATGAAATAATAAATAAATAAATAATAAAAAATAGATAAATAAATAAATGAATATATTAATAAATAGATAAATATATAATAGATCAATAAAAATAAGTAAATGAATAAGTAAATAAAGAAATCAAAATAAATAAATAAATTTAAATAAATAAATTTTTAAAAATTTTTTTTTATGAATAAATATTTAAATAAACATAAATAGGTGAATGAATAAATAAAAAAAATAAAAAAACGAATAAATAAATCAAATTGCTTTTTAAAACATATATCAATTTGAATAAAATAGTGCATTTTAGTCCTCCTTTCGATTTTTGTTTCAAAAATCTTTTCATCTTTTGATGCCTGATTTTTGTGTCAAAAAATCATAACAAAAATCATCTAAATAGACGACAAAATAAGAAAATATATCATTTATGATAGTTTTGCACTCGTTTTAACACTGACTTCTGTTTCCATAATCATTTCGAAATTTACCTAAATCATGACAATGAATATAACATCAAAAACGGTTTAAAAAATAAGTAATTATGAACTAAATATTTTTGGGTATTTTTTCCCCTTTTTGATCACTAATTATAGAAATCACATAAAATAGGACAAAAAAATTAAACTAAAATCCTTAAAGATTTTTTAATTTAAATACAATATTTTTTTTTATTTTGGCATCTTTTTGATGAATGATTTTTACTTTTGTCTAAAAGTTTTATATTATATTCTGTTCTTTATTTTCATTAAAAAATTTAAAAAAAGTCAGGTATCAAAATAAGAGCGAAAATCCTTAAAATGGTGTATTTTTCTTAGTAAATTCTTATATTGATTTTTGAAACAAAAAACAGCCAAAATAAAACTAAAAAAAAAAAAAAAAAAAAAAAAAAAAAAAACTAAAAATATTGAGCAAAAAAGAGTGCAAAGCTATCAAAGATATTGTATTGAAATTAATTTCTTAACTGATTTTAATTTCAAATAAGTTGTCTTATTTTAGCTAATTTTCTGAATGATTTTTGAAACAAAAATCATCCATCAAAAATAGGATCAAACTCTCAAAGACATTGTACAAAAATTAAAATATTTTTAAAAATTATTTATGAAATAAAAATCTGTCACCAAAAGAGTGCAAAACTTCCAAAAATATTTAATTCATATTTAATACTAATATACTGTTGTTTGAAATTAATTTTTAACCGATTTTTTAGTGATTTTTGAAACAAAAATCAGTCATCAAAAAGATGAAAAATTTCAAAATAATAATGCACTAAAATTGAAATATATAAGAAAAAAAATCTGTAATTATTTTTGTTTCATTTTATTGTTTAGGCAAATTTTATGATGATTTTTTGAACAAAAAGACAGCCAACAACCATTGAATAAGATTCTCAAAAGATTTGTGCAATAATTGATATATTGTCCTAGTTTTAGGCGAGTTTCTAAATACTTTTTGAAATATAAGTCAGTCATCAAAAAGAGGAAAAAAGTCCAAAAAATATCATATTGAAAGTTATTTGATTTTAGCTGTTTTTTGTTTTGTTTTGTTATATTCATTTTCGAATATTTATGCAATTATTAAAGTGATTTTTGAAAAAGAAAATAGGCCTCAAAACAAGAGCAAATCTACCGTGAATATTGCATCTTCATTTTTTTATGTTTTATTTTTGTCTTTTTGGGGCGATTTTTCTAATAATTTTTCCAACAAAAACCTGCCAATAAAAAAAACCTGTCAAAAATATTGTGGAAAATATTTAAATATTTGATTAAAGTTTTTGTTACATTCTTTTTGGAAAAAAAAATGTTATAAAATGGAAGGCGAAACTCCCAAAATTATTGTATTCAATTAAAATTATATTTTGAATTTATTTTTGTTATAAATTCAGTGTCCTATTTTTAGCTATTTTTTTTAAATGTTTTCTTAAACAAAAACAAGTCATCAAAAAGCGAGCCAATAAGCCCAAAGATATTGCATTTAAAATGAAATATTATTAAGCTTTTTTCGTTTTCACTTTTTGAAATATTTTTTCGAGAATTTTTATAATGATTAATTGAAACAGAAAAGAGCTACCAAAGTAATGTGCTAAAATTTTAAATAGTTTAAGGTCTTTTCATAATATAAATTAAAAAAAATTAAAAAAATCTATAAATAAAATAAAATAAAAAAAAAAATAAATAAAAATTAATAGATACAAATAAATAAATAAAAAAATATATAAAGAAACTAAATAAAAATAAAAATATATAAATAAATAAATAAAAAAAATATAAAAAGATAAATAAAAATATATACATTAATTAATAAAAATAAATATATGAAAATAAGTAAATAAAAATAGATAAAAAATTAATAAATAAGTAAATAAATAAGAATAAATAAAATTGATAATTAAAAATATTCAAAAAGGATAAATCAATCAATCAAAATAATAAATGAATTAGATAGATGAATAAAAATAACAAATAAATCCAAAAAATAATAATAAATAATTTAGAATTAAATAAATAAAACTGAAAGAAATCAAAATAAAATAATAAATAAATTGAAATAAAAAATAAATAAATAAAAAAAATAAAAAAAAGGAAAAAATAGTAAATACACAAATCAAAATAAACAGATAAATAAATAGGATAAAGAAATAGATAAATAAATAAAAAAATAAATAAAATAAAAATAAATAAATAAATAAAAATACATAAATAAATAAATAAATAAATAAATAAAAATAAATCATTAATAAAATGAATAAATAGATAAATAAATAAATAAATAAATAAATAAATAAAAATAAATAATTAAATAACACAATCAAAAGAAATAAGAAATAAATTAAATCAAAAGAAAATAAATAGATAAATAAATAATAAATGAAAAATAAATAAAGAGATATATATTTAAATAAAAATATAAACAAAAATAAATAAATAAAAAATAGGTTAAGTAAAATTAAAAAATAAAGAATAAATAAAATATAGAAATACAAAAATAAATAAAAAATAAGTAGTTTATAAAAAATAGATGAAAATAATAAATAAATAAAATAAAATAAAGAAAAAAAATAAAAAAATAAAAAAATAAAAAATAAATAAAAATGATAAATATGTAAATAAATAAAATAAATAAAAAATATAAATAAATAAACTAAAGATAAATAAATGAAAAATAAATAAATAAAAATAAATAATAAATTTAAAAATAAATAAAAAAATAATTATTTAAATGAATAAAAATAAACAAAAATACATAAATAAATAAAATAAATAAAAATAAATAAATGATAAATATATGTAAATAAATAAACAAATAAATCAAATAAAAAAAAATTTAATAATACAATCAAAAGAAATAAGAAATAAATTAAATCAAATAAATAAATAAATAAAGTAATTAATAAATATGTAAATAAATAAAAAATAAAAAATAAAAAAGATAAAAATAAACTAAATAAAGATAAATAAATAAAAATAAATAAAAATAAAATAAATAAATAAATTAAATATAAATAAAATAAAAAATAATTATTTGAAATGAATAAAAAATAAACAAAAATACATAAATAAATAAATAAATAAAAAAATAAAAATTAGAATAAAAATATGTAAATAAATAAAACTAAATAAAATAAAGTTAAAAAATAATTAAATAATACAATCAAAAGAATTAAGCAATAAATAAATCAAAATAAATAAATAAATGAATAATAAATTAATAAATAAATAGATAAATATAAATAAATAAATAAATATAAATAAATAAATAAAAAGTAAATTAAATTAATTAAAAATGAATAAATAAAATATAGAAATAAAAAAATAAATAAAAAATAAGTAGATATAAAAAATTAAATTAAATAAATCAAATAAATAGAAATAAATAAAAAAAAAAAAATAAAAAAATAAATAATAAAAATTTAATAAATATGTAAATAAATAAAAAATAAATAAAAAAAAAGATATATAAATAAATAAAGATAAATAAATGAAAATAACTAAATAAAAATAAATAAATAAAATTAAATATAAATAAAAAATAATTATTTAAATGAATAAAAATAAATAAAAATACATAAATAAATCAATAAATAAAAAAAAAAAAAAATAAATAAATAAAAAAAAAAAATATGTAAATAAATAAAACAAATAAATAAATAAAAAAGATATATAAATAAATAAAGATAAATAAATGAAAATAAATAAATAAAAATAAATAAATAAATTAATATAAATAAAAAATAATTATTTAAATGAATAAAAATAAACAAAAATACATAAATAAATAAATAAATAAATAAATAAATAAATAAAAATATGTAAATAAATTAAAACAAATAAATAAATAAAAAAATAAAAATAAATAATAAATAATACAATCAAAACAGAAATAAGAAATAAAATTAAATCAAAAAAATAAATAAATAAATAAATAATTAATGAATAAATAAATAGATAAAATAAATAAATAAATAAATATAAATAAATAAATAAAAAATAAATAAATTAATTATAAAAAATAAATAAAATATCGAAATAAAAAAATAAATAAAAAATAAGTAGATATAAAAAATTAAATGAAAATAGATAAATAAATAGAAATAAATAAAAAATAAAAAATAAATAAATAAAAAGGAATAAATATGTAAATAAATAAAAAATAAATAAAAAAGATAAATAAATAAATAAAAATAAAATAAATGAAAATAAATAAATAAAAAATAATAAATAAATTAATATAAATAAAAAATAATTATTTAAATGAATAAAAATAAACAAAAATACATAGATAAATAAATAAATAAAAATAAATAAATAAATAAAAATATGTAAATGAATAAAACAAACAAATAAATAAATAAATAATTAAAAATAAATAGGTAGAGTGGGGTAAAAGGCCTCCCCCTATTTTCTTGTTTATTACATATAGCAACTTAGTCAGCTGATCAGCGCAGTAACACCTTCTGCCTGAAGCTTTCTATACCAAACAGCCAGGGAGAACTAGAATGGGACACAGCCAGCTTGCATTTTTCTTCTTTGGACACATTTCATGTAAGTATGCGTGCTATATCAGGGATATCCTGTGCGGACATCTTGTCAGTAAAGTCAGTACTTTAACTACAGTTACTTTAAATGAGAGCTAAGAAATATCTTGCAATGCAATCCAGACTTGAAAACTCAATTGAGGTGTACAGGTGGATTTGTAGTTTTTCTTAAAAAATTGGCAAGGGGGTGTGAAATAAAAGGCCCACCCAGCTTTGGGGGAAGAAGCCCGGGGGTCTTTTTACCCCATCTGATCAGTTGGACGTGTAACCAGTGGTGATAGAGGACAGAATACATCTTATTTTCTGCAATGAAGGCAACAGGAGTTTGTCTTCCTCTTATATTTATATTTGCCCGTAAAAGGATGACTTCACTACTTATGATCGGCAGCTCACCTGGATCAATTGCTAGATGCACAGCAAATGGATGGTCTAAGCTGGTTGTTTCGTAGACTGGCTACATCACTTTGTTAAAATTGTTTAGCCAAGTCGAGCAGAAAAGCACATTACAATTCCAGATGGCCACCACAGTCACAGGACTTTAGCCAGAGAGAATGGAGTAATGTAAAGAAAATTAGTCTACCTTTTTGACTTATGTCATTTTTGTTCTTATTTCTTTTATTTGTGTTATTCTTGGTGCTATATAAAAGTGAATTTATTTCTAATTGGGCTGCTACAGCTGTCATGTAGAGGAAGTGCCAATTTATTTTACAATTTTGCTAATTTCAGTTCCTATGAATACCAAAAAGTTCCTAGGTTTTACAAGAAACTAAGAACTCTAATATTAATGTTTGTATATTTTCCAACATTATTCTTGAATATTTTCGTGTGGAAGGTTGAATTTTTCATATTTTAGCAAAAGTAGGCGTCTACTTTTCAATATAAATGGTAGTTTTCATGAAGTACCACAATATCTTAGGTATGGGGCAAAAAGCCCCCACCGTTGGCTTCTTACCCCACCCATGGGGTAAAAGGCCCCCTTTGTTCTATTTTTTCAGGTCATGTTTTTACTATCCTAAGTTGCTAACAGCTTCTCATGATTATGATCGTTGATACTCCAATAACAAAGCTTTCTAGAAATATCTCTGTTAGGTCAATAGCTGAAATACTGTAGACTATATAAGCATTTCTCCTTAAGGGGGCCTTCTAACCCCACTCTCCCCTATGTAAATAAATAAAAATAAATAAATAAAAATAAATGAATAAAAATAAAAAATAAAAATAAATACATAAATAAATGAAAATAAATAATTGAATAAATAAATACAAATAAATAAATAAAATAAAATAAATAAAAATAAATGAAAAACTAATTTTTTTTATAAATAAAATGAAAATAAGTAAAAAAAACCATAAAGATAGATAAATAAATAATTAATATGAATAAATATAAATAAAAAAATGAAAATAAATAAATAAATAAATAAATGATAATGAATAAATAAATAAAAAATTT
>NC_087212.1:80164540-80167040 GCF_015104395.2 Macrobrachium nipponense | reverse complement strand
AAAAAAATAGATAAATAAATAATATAAAGAAAATAAATAAAAATAAAAAAAGATAAATAAATAAATAAATAAAAATAAATAAATAATAAAGATAAATAAATAAATAAATAATAAACATAAAGAAATAAATAAATGAAATATAATAAGGTAAATAAAATAAATAAATAAATAAATAAATAAATAAAATAAATAAAATAAATAAATAAAAAGATATGGAATAAATGGAAATAAAAAAAAGTATATAAATAAAATAAAAATAAAAAAAGTAAAAAATAAATAAACAAATAAATAAAAAATAAATAAATAGATAAACATAAATAAATAAATAGATAAATATAAATAAATAAATATATAAAAAAATAAAATAAAAATAAATAAATAAAAATAAGTAAATAAATAATGAAAATAAATATATAAATAGAATAAAATAACTTAAACAAATAAATAAATAGATGATAAATAAATAAAAATAAATAAGAATAAATAAATAAATGTACATATAAAAGATAAATAAATATATATACATAAATAAAAAAATTAAATAAATAACAATAAATAAATACAAATAAATGAAAAAAAATTAAAAAAAATAAAAAATAAGTAAATAAAAATAATCAAATAAATAAAAATAAATGAATGAATAAATAAATAAAAATGAATAAATAAATCAAATTGCTTTTTAAAACATATATCAATTTGAATAAAATAGTGCATTTTAGTCTTCCTTTCGATTTTTGTTTCAAAAACCTTTTCGTCTTTTGATGCCTGATTTTTGTGTCAAAAAATCATAACAAAAATCATCTAAAAAGACGACAAAATATATCATTTATGATAGTTTTGCACTCGTTTTAACACTGACTTCTGTTTCCATAATCATTTCGAAATTTACCTAAATCATGACAATGAATATAACATCAAAAACGGTTTAAAAAATAAGTAATTATGAACTAAATATTTTTGGGTATTTTTTCCCCTTTTTGATCACTAATTATAGAAATCACATAAAATAGGACAAAAAAATTAAACTAAAATCCTTAAAGATTTTTTAATTTAAATACAATATTTTTTTTTTTATTTCGCATCTTTTTGATGAATGATTTTTACTTTTGTCTAAAAGTTTTATATTATATTCTGTTCTTTATTTTCATTAAAAAATTTAAAAAAAGTCAGGTATCAAAATAAGAGCGAAAATCCTTAAAATGCTGTATTTTTCCGTTTCTATTCACCTTTTTTATTTTTCTTTAGCAGATTCTTATATTGATTTTTGAAACAAAAAACAGCCAAAATAAAACTTGAAAAAAACTAAAAATATTGAGCAAAATTTATGCATATATTTTTAAATATTTTATGTTCTATGTCTAGGCGGGTTTTAAAATATTTTTTGTAATAAAAATCAGTCATCAAAAAAGAGTGCAAAGCTATCAAAGATATTGTATTGAAATTAATTTCTTAACTGATTTTAATTTCAAATAAGTTGTCTTATTTTAGCTAATTTTCTGAATGATTTTTGAAACAAAAATCATGCATAAAAAATAGAATCAAACTCTCAAAGATATTGTACAAAAATTGAAATACTTTTAAAATTATTTTTGAAATAAAAATCTGTCACCAAAAGAGTGCAAAACTTCCAAAAATATTTAATTCATATTTAATACTAATATACTGTTGTTTGGAATTAATTCTTAACCGATTTTTTAGTGATTTTTGAAACAAAAATCAGTCATCAAAAAGATGAAAAAATTTCAAAATAAATATGCACTAAAATTGAAATATATAAGAAAAAAAATCTTTAATTATTTTTGTTTTATTTTATTGTTTAGGCAAATTTTATGATGATTTTTTGAACAAAAAGACAGCCAACAACCATTGAATAAGATTCTCAAAAGATTTGTGCAATAATTGATATATTGTCCTAGTTTTAGGCGAGTTTCCAAATACTTTTTGAAATATAAGTCAGTCATCAAAAAGAAGGAGAAAAAGTCCTAAAAATATCATATTGAAAATTATTTATTTTTAGCTGTTTTTGTTTTTGTTTTGTTATATTCATTTTCGAATATTTATGCAATTATTAAAGTGATTTTTGAAAAAGAAAGTAGGCCTCAAAACAAGAGCTATCACCTGAATATTGCTCTTAATTGAAATAATTTTTTGTTTTTTTTCTGTTTTTTTTTTTTTTTGTCTTTTTTGGACGATTTTTCTAATAATTTTTTCAACAAAAACCTGCCAATAAAAAACTGTCAAAAATACTGTGAAAAAATTGAAATTTTTTATTAAAGTTTTTGTTACATTCTTTTTGGAAAAAAATCAGTTATAAAAAGGAAGGCGAAACTCCCAAAATTATTGTATTCAAATACAATTATATTTTGAATTTAATTTTGTTTTAAATTCAGTGTCCTATTTTTAGCCAATTTTTTAAAATGTTTTGTTTAACAAAAGCAAGTCATCAAAAAGCGAGCCAATAAGCCCAAAGATATTGCATTTAAAATAAAATATTTTTTAA
>NC_087212.1:80141709-80149209 GCF_015104395.2 Macrobrachium nipponense | reverse complement strand
TACTTTTGCTAAAATATGAAAAATTCAACCTTCCACACAAAAATATTCAAGAATAATGTTGGAAAATATACAAAAATTAATATTAGAGTTCTTAGTTTCTTGTAAAACCTAGCAACTTTTTGGTATTCATAGGAACTGAAATTAGCAAAATTGTAAAATAAATTGGCACTTCCTCTACATGACAGCTGTAGCAGCACAATTAGAAATAAATTCACTTTTATATAGCACCAAGAATAACACAAATAAAAGAAATAAGAACAAAAATGACATAAGTCAAAAAGGTAGACTAATTTTCTTTACATTACTCCATTCTCTCTGGCTAAAGTCCTGTGACTGTGGTGGCCATCTGGAATTGTAATGTCCTTTTCTGCTCGACTTGGCTAAACAATTTTAACAAAGTGATGTAGCCAGTCTACGAAACAACCAGCTTAGACCATCCATTTGCTGTGCATCAACAATTGATCCAGGTGAGCTGCCGATCATAAGTAGTGAAGTCATCCTTTTACGGGCAAATATAAATATAAGAGGAAGACAAACTCCTGCTGCCTTCATTGCACAAATAAGATGTATTCTGTCCTCTATCACCACTGGTTACACGTCCAACTGATCAGATGGGGTAAAAAGACCCCTAGGCTTCTTGCCCCAAAGCGTGGTGGGCCTTTTATCCCACTTGCCATTTTTTAAGAAAACTAAATCCACCTGTACCTCAATTGAGTTTTCAAGTCTGGATTGCATTGCAAGATATTTCTTAGCTCTCATTTAAAGTAACTGTTGTTAAAGTACTGACTTTACTGACAAGATGTCCGCACAGGATATCCCTGATATAGCACGCATACTTACATGAAATGTGTCCAAAGAAGAAAAATGCAAGCTGGCTGTGTCCCATTCTAGTTCTCCCTGGCTGTTTGGTATAGAAAGCTTCAGGCAGAAGGTGTTACTGCGCTGATCAGCTGACTAAGTTGCTATATGTAATAAGCAAGAAAATAGGGGGAGGCCTTTTACCCCACTCTACCTATTTATTTTTAATTATTTATTTATTTATTTGTTTGTTTTATTCATTTACATTTTTTTATTTATTTATTTACTTAGATTTATTTATTTATCTATGTATTTTTGTTTATTTTTATTCATTAAATACATTTTTTATTTATTTTTTATTTATATTAATTTATTTTATTATTTTTTATTTATTTATTCATTTATTTTATTTTATTTATTTATTATCCTTTTTTATCGTTTTATTTATTTTTTATTTATTACATTTATTTTTCTTTTATTTATTATTTTTTATTTTTTATTTATTTCTATTATTTATCTATTTTTTCATTAATTTTTTTATATCTACTTATTTTTATTTATTTTTTATTTCGAATTTTATTTTTATTTTATTTTTTTATTTTTTAATTAATTAAATTTATTTTTTTATTTATTTATCTATATTTGTTTATTATTTATTTTATCTATTTTATTTATCATTAATTATTTATTTATTTTATTTATTTTGATTTAATTTATTCTTTTTTCTTTTGATTGTAGGATTATGGTAATTATTTTTTTTTATTTTTTTTATTTATTTATTTGTTTTATTTATTACATTTTTATTTATTTATTTATTTTATTATTTATTTATTTATGTATTTTTGTTTATTTTTTTTATCATTAAAATAAATTATTATTTTTTATTTATATTAATTTATTTATGTATTTTTATTTATTTATTTTCATTTGTTTATCTTTATTTATTATATATCTTTTTTATTTATTTATTTGTTTTATTTATTTACATATTTTTTATTTATTTATTTATTTTATTTATTTATTTATTTATGTATTTTGGTTTATTTTTATTCATTTAAATAATTATTTTTTATTTATATTATTTATTTATTTATTTTTAATTATTTATTTTCATTTATTTATCTTTATTTATTTATATATCTTTTTTATTATTTTTTATTTATTTACATATTTATTAATTTTATTTATTTATTTTTCATTTTTTATTTATTTCTATTTATTTATTTATTTTCATTTAATTTTTTATATCTACTTATTTTTTATTTATTTTTTGTTTTTTTATTTCTAGATTTATTTTTTATTTTCATTTTTTAATTAATTTGAATTTACTTTTTTTTATTTATTTGATTTAGATTTATTTATTTCTTTATTTATTTATTTTATCATTATTTATTATTTTTATTTATTCCTATTTATTTATTTTGAATTTAATTTATTTCTTTTTTTATGTTTCTTTTGATTTTGTATTATTTAATTTATTTTTTATTTTTATTTTATTTTTTGTTTATTTTTATTTCATTTTAAATTTAATTTTTTAATTTTTTTATTTATTTAATTTTTATTTATTTATTTTATTTATTTATTTTTGTTATTTTTATCTTTAAATTTATTTTATTTATTTATTTTTTATTTACTGTTTTTATTTTTTGCTTTATTTTTTACTTTATTTTGGACATTTATTTATTTTATTTTTTATAGATTTAATTTATTTAATTAATTTTTTATTTATTTATTTTTTATTTTTTATTTATTCTTTATTTATTTTTTATTTATCCTTTTTTTTATTATTTTTAGTTTATTTACAATTTTAATTTATTTAATTATTTATTTATTTATTTATTTTGAATTTAATTTATTTTTTCTTTATTTGCTTTTGATTGTTTATTTTTTATTTAATTTTTTTTATTTATTTTATTTTTTGTTTGTTTAAATTAATTTTTTATTTTTTTTTAAAAAAAAATTTTTTAATTTATTTAATTTATTTTTATTATTTTTTTATTTTTATTTTATTTTTCATTTATTTCATTTTTTATTTATTTTTACTTAATTTATTTTATTTCCTTTTTTTTTTTATTTTTTATTTTATTTATTTACATATTTTTATCTATTTATTTATTTTTATTTATTTATTTATTTATGTATTTTTTGTTTATTTTTATTCATTTAAATAATTATTTTTTATTTATATTAATTATTTATTTATTTATTTTTATTTATTTATTTTATTTATTTATCTTTATTTATTTATTTATCTTTTTTATTTATTTTTATTTATCTACATATTATCAATTTTTATTTATTTATTTTTTCTTTTTTCTTTATTTCTATTTATTATTTATTTCATATATTTTTTATACTATTTTTTTTTATTTATTTTTGTGATTTCTATATTTTATTTATTTATTTTTTAATTTATTTAATCTATTTTTTATTTATTTATTTTTTGTTATATATTTATTATATATATATCTATTATTTATTCATTTATTATTTATTTATCTATTTATTTTGATTTAATTTATTTCTTATTTCTTTTGATTATTTGGGTTTTTATTGAATTATTTATTTTTATTTATTTATTTATTTATTTATTTATTTATAATATTTATTCATTTTCCATTTATTAATGATTTTTTTTTATTTTTATTTATTATTTATTATTTATTTATATATATTTTTATTATTTATTTTTATTTTTATTTTATTTATTTTTTTTATTTATTTATCTATTTCTTTATCCTATTTATTTATCTGTTTATTTTGATTTGTGTATTTACTATTTTTTTATTTATTTATTTATTTATTTCAATTTATTTATTATTTATTTTGATTTCTTTCAGTTTTATTTATTTAATTCTAATTATTTATTATTTATTTGGATTTATTTGTTATTTTTATTCATCTATCTAATTCATTTATTATTTTGATTGATTGATTTATTCTTTTTGAATATTTTTTTAATTATTAATTTTATTTTATTCTTATTTTTTATTACTTATTTATTAATTTTTTATCTATTTTTATTTACTTATTTTCATATATTTATTTTTTATTAATTAATGTATATATTTTTATTTATCTTTTTATATATTTTTTTTATTTATTTATTTATATATTTTTATTTATTTATTTATATATTTTTATTTATTTATTTGTATCTATTAATTTTTATTTATTTTTATTTATTTTATATATTTATTTATTTTTTAATTATATTTATGAAAAGACTTTTAAACTATTATTTAAAATTTTAGCACATTACTTTGGTAGCTCTTTTCTGTTTCAATTAATCATTATAAAAATTCTCGAAAAAATATTTCAAAAAGTGAAAACGAAAAAAGCTTAATAATATTTCATTTTAAATGCAATATCTTTGGGCTTATTGGCTCGCTTTTTGATGACTTGTTTTTGTTTAAGAAAACATTTAAAAAAAATAGCTAAAAATAGGACACTGAATTTATAACAAAAATAAATTCAAAATATAATTTTAATTGAATACAATAAGTTTGTGAGTTTCGCCTTCCATTTTATAACATTTTTTTTCCAAAAAGAATGTAACAAAAACTTTAATCAAATATTTAAATATTTTCCACAATATTTTTGACAGGTTTTTTTTATTGGCAGGTTTTTGTTGGAAAAATTATTAGAAAAATCGCCCCAAAAAGACAAAAATAAAACATAAAAAAATGAAGATGCAATATTCACGGTAGATTTGCTCTTGTTTTGAGGCCTATTTTCTTTTTCAAAAATCACTTTAATAATTCCATAAATATTGGATAATGAATATAACTAAGAAAAAACAGCTAAAATCAAATAACTTTCAATATGATATTTTTAGGACTTTTTTCCTCTTTTTGATGACTGACTTATATTTCAAAAAGTATTTGGAAACTCGCCTAAAACTAGGACAATATATCAATTATTGCACAAATCTTTTGAGAATCTTATTCAATGGTTGTTGGCTGTCTTTTTGTTCAAAAAATCATCATAAAATTTGCCTAAACACTAAAATGAAACAAAAATAATTACAGATTTTTTTTCTTATATATTTCAATTTTAGTGCATAATTATTTTGAAATTTTTACATCTTTTTGATGACTGATTTTTGTTTCAAAAATCACTAAAAAATCGGTTAAAAATTAATTTCAAACAACAGTATATTAGTATTAAATATGAATTAAATATTTTTGGAAGTTTTGCACTCTTTTGGTGACATTTTTATTTAAAAAATAATTTTTAAAAATATTTTAATTTTTGTACAATGTCTTTGAGAGTTTGATCCTATTTTTGATGGATGATTTTTGTTTCAAAAATCATTCAGAAAATTAGCTAAAATAAGACAACTTATTTGAAATTAAAATCAGTTAAGAAATTAATTTCAATATAATATCTTTGATAGCTTTGCACTCTTTTTTGCTCAATATTTTTAGTTTTTTTTTTTTTTTTTAGTTTTATTTTGGCTGTTTTTTATTTCAAAAATCAATATAAGAATTTACTAAGAAAAATACAGCATTTTAAGGATTTTCGCTCTTATTTTGATACCTGACTTTTTTTAATTTTTTTATGAAAATAAAGAACAGAATATAATATAAAACTTAGACAAAAGTAAAAATCATTCATCAAAAAGATGCCAAAATAAAAAAAAAATATTGTATTTAAATTAAAAAATCTTTAAGGATTTTAGTTTAATTTTTTTGTCCTATTTTATGTGATTTCTATAATTACTGATCAAAAAGGGGAAAAAATACCCAAAAATATTTAGTTCATAATTACTTATTTTTTAAACCGTTTTTGATGTTATATTCATTGTCATGATTTAGGTAAATTTCGAAATGATTATGGAAACAGAAGTCAGTGTTAAAACGAGTGCAAAACTATCATAAATGATATATTTTCTTATTTTGTCGTCTTTTTAGAAGATTTTTGTTATGATTTTTTTACACAAAAATCAGGCATCAAAAGATGAAAAGATTTTTGAAACAAAAATCGAAAGGAGGACTAAAATGCACTATTTTATTCAAATTGATATATGTTTTTTTAAAAAGCAAAAATTTGAAATTTTGATTTATTTTTCATTTTTATTTATTTATTCATTCATTTGTTTTTATCTAATTTTATTTATTTGTTGATTTATTTTTATTTTCTTTTATTCATTTATTTACTTTTTTTGATTTATTTATTTATTTTTATTTATCTATTTATTTGTTTGTTGTGATTCCTTTATATAATTTCATTTATTTATTTTAATTTATTTATTTTTATTTATTTATTCTTTTATTTAACTTTTTTATTTTTGTCTTTATCTATCTTTATTTACTTTTTATTTTTTATTGTTTATTTATTTATTTATTTTCATTCAATTTATTTATTTTTACCTATTTTTTTTTTTATCTATTTTTTTTATTCATTCACCTATTTATGTTTATTTAAATATTTATTCATAAATTTTTAACAAATACTTATTTATTTATTTAATTTATTTATTTATTTTGATTTCTTTATTCACTTATTCATTTACTTTATTTTTATTGACTATTTATATATTTTATATATTTATTAATATATTAATTTTATTTATTTATCTATTTTTTATTATTTATTTATTTATTAATTCATTTTTAATCAATTCTTATTTTTATTGTTTTTTATTTATTTATTTATTTACATATATTTATTTTTTATTTTTTTATTATTTATTTATTATATTCATGTATTGTTTATTTTTTTTTATTTACTTTTTTTTTGGGTGATTTATTTATTTTATTTATGTTTGTTTATTTGTTTTGGATGATTTATTTATTTTTATTCATTTATTTTTTATATATTTTATTCTTTTATATATTTATTTTTTCATTTTAATTTATTTTTTATTTTTATTTATTTATTCGTTTATTTATTTATTTTTATTTTATATATTTTATTTTTATATTTTTTATATTTATAATTTTTTTGTTTGTTTATTTATTTTGATTTAATTTTGAATTTTTTGTTTATTTATTTTGATTTATTTTATTTTTATTTATTTATTTATTTTTTGTTTATTTATTTATTTAATGTTTTTTATTTATTTCTTTATTTAATTTTTTTGTTTTTATATTTATTTATCGTATTTAATTTATTATTATTTTTATTTATTTATATATTTATTTTCCATTTATTTATTTATTTTCATTTATCTTTTTCTTTCATTTAATCGTTTCCGTTCATTTATTTTTTATTTATTTGTTTATTTTACATATTTTATATCTGTTTTTATATATTTAATTTATTTCTTATTTATATTTATTTTTATTTACTTATTTTTTATTTTTTTTTTTTTGTTTTTTTTATATTTATTTATTTATTTTTTTATTTTTTTATTTATTTATTTTATTTATTTGATTATTTATTTTTTTTTTTATTTTTATTTATTTTTATTTTTCTGTTTATTTTTCATTTATTTATTACTAATTATTTATTTATTTTTATTTATTCATATATTTATTTTTATTTATTTATTTATTTTCATTATCTTTTTCTTTTCATTTAATCATTTCCGTTCATTTATTTTTTTATTTATTTGTTTATTTTATATATTTTATATCTGTTTTTATATATTTTATTTATTTACTTATTTATATTTATTTTTATTTACTTATTTTTGGTTTTTTTTATATATTTATTATTTATTTAATTATCTATTTATTTTCTTTTATTTAACTA
>NC_087212.1:80116709-80136709 GCF_015104395.2 Macrobrachium nipponense | reverse complement strand
GTTTGCCTCAGTGTGTTTCTGAGCCTCCAACCTTGAAGGGCACGATTATTGCTGTTGGAACTATATTTATTCCTCGCCACATTGCAGAGCTACGTTTTGAAGCTGTATAGCTTTTTGGATATCCTTACTTTGCAGCAAGAACCTTTTATTCTGCATTTTGTGTACTGCCCTTGGTTCAGTAAAAGCCAAGGGGACCTCTCTGTCCCAAGGTAATAATATTTATACCTATAATTATTTATCGAGATCACGACCTTTGATCCTCTGCTGACGTCATAAGTGGAGCTTGTGAAAGCCTTCCAACACCATAGTTTCGGATCAATTTTCCCTGCCACCCAGATTAAACCTCCAGACGTGGAGTTTATTGTCCTTTAAGAGGAGACTTATAAAGTCGTTTGAGGAACTTGTTAGGGATATTTAGATTGTATTTGTTAGGATATTCTTACTTTTCGCTTGCCTCCTCCTTTCTGGACCCTCTCCCCTTTTAGTATGTATGTGTTGAGGACCTTTCTTTAATCGTATAATTGTTTTCTTTTGCAGGGAGTTTAAGAGTGAGTGTTTCTCATTAATTATTGTATTGTTGAGGTTCAGGTGTTATTTCTATCTGAAAGTTGTGTATTAAAATTAAGTATATTTTTGTAGTATTTTCTTTGTCCCCTTGAATTGACTTTGCACTCTTATTGAAGTTGGATACTATTCCACCTTTTGTGGACTTAGTATGGTATTTTGGTGAATACTATTTCATAAAAGTTTAGTGTTTTGTGTGGTGGTCAAGCCAGCCATCACAAGTGGCGACCGTTTTGACAGGATCTTTCGTTCCTAAGTATTCACCTGTGTATGTGCAAAGTTAATTCTTGGGGTTATTTTTCAGGCAGCATATTTTCACCTCCTCGTGGTTGTCTTAGTGTAAATTTAGTATTCTGTGTGAATAATAGTGGTCATTATGGTTGTTAATGTATTAGAACTCCTTAGCGGAGAGGGGTGGCAAGAGAGGCTTGCAGAGTTGAATAGGGAAGACTTGGAAATTGTAGCGCAGCATTTGAATGGAATATGAAGTGTCCCTAAGAAAGGGTGTATTGCTATTGCAAATTTATGAATATGTTAAAACTGTAAAGGCAGGTGGGGAACAAGAAGTGAAACCTGATAAAGGACTGTTGTCTGTAGAAATTTTGGATAGGCAAATTGCTCTGAGGCAGATGGAGTTTGAAATAGAAAAGTTTAAGGCAGAGGAAAGAGAAAAAGAGAGGCAGCATGAGATTGCCATGAGAGACACAGGTTCCCCATCTTCTTCCCCCTCCCCATTTCCCAAATAGGTCAGTAACGCCTGCTATTAATTTAGCGCAGGCTCTCAAATTTGTGCCTAAATTTGAGGAAAATAATGTAGCAGAGTTTTTTGTATCGTTTGAGAGGATTGCAGCAAGGTTGGAGTGGCCCCAAGAGTATTGGACCACTCTTATACAAAGTAAAATTGGTTGGAAGAGCTCAGAGGGTGTATGTAACTCTGGAGGAGGATCTGTCATCAGATTATGAGAGTGTGAAGGCTATGTCTTGAAGGCCTATGATGTTAGTCCCTGAAGCCTATAGGCAGCGCTTCAGGAACTTAGAAAAGAGTAAGGAACAAACTTTTGTTGAATTTGCAAGGTCGAAGGAACAATATGCTAGTGATTGGCTCAAGTCCAAGGAAGTGGTAGATTTTGAGAAATTGAAGGAATTAATGTTGGTGGAAGAGTTTAAGAGGTGTGTCCCGGATAAACTGAAGGTCCACCTCGAAGAGTTAAAACTCGAGACCGTTCAGGAGGTAGCCATCGCTAGAGGGAATATTATTTTGTCTCATAAGAGTGAGTTAGGGGGAGTAACGACAAATGTGAAGTCTAGTTGGGTTAAAGTAGGTAGGAATAATAATTCTAACAATAATAATGCTAGGATGTTTACTAGAAATAATTATAGAGGTAATAATCAGGGTAATGCTAATACTAATATTAATTTTTCTCCTAACAGAGGTAATAGGCCTAATATATACAATCCAGAGAAATTGAAGACATTGACGTGCTTCTTTTGCAATAAGAAGGGGCACGTAAAGAGCTTGTGTTATGCGTTTAGAAAATCGCAAAATGCTAATGGTAGGCCAGTGATGGGTGTGGAAAAGAGAGAGAGAACCTATCCCAACAAGGTCCACTGACCAATGACTACATGGCTGTTTTGATAAGTATTTGTCCTTCGGTAGTGTCTCATCCCCAAATTTCGTCCGAGAAAAGACGAGTACGGTATTTTGCGTGATACTGGAGCAAGCCTTCCAGTCTCTTTGATCCGCCTTAGGGAGGCCATTGGCCGTGGTAATTTTGTTCCTGAAAGTGAGGAATTCGTGTTATTGTCTGGTTTTCCTGATACGGTAAAGTCTTATGCTATTGAAAATTTTAATTTAATTTGCCCTTCCTTTGCAGGGAATTTGAAATTGGCCATTGTTGATAAATTTCCGGTTAAAGATGTTGATGTTGTGATAGGGAATGACGTTGCTCTTAAGAATAATACCTATCCCATATTGATAAATCCTGATAGTGAGGTAGCAGCAGTTACTCGTTCTAGTGCTAGAATTGTTGACGCTGCAGAGTCAACAATAGATGTAGATTTAAGTAGTTTAGAACGTAGTGATAGCGTAGTTGTAGATCTTGGGATTTTGAAGGACAAACTGAATTGGACCACTGAAGAGCTTATCAAAGCTCAGAAAAAGGATTTTCGGGATCTCCCTATTGAGTCAGGTGAGGGTGTCTGATATAACTTTGGTCCCAAATTTAAGATAATTAATAATATTTTATATAGGTTGAGTAGGCCTATGGAGGCAGATAATATTGATTATGAAATTTTGAAACAGATAATGGTTCCATTCGTTTACAGGAATGAGTTGATATCATTGGCGCATGAAAGTGGTTTGGCCGGACATTTTGGCATTCATAAGACTTCCGGCAAGTTGCTAATGAATTATTATTGGCCGAAGTTGAAGGCGGACGTAAAGAAATTTGTCAATAGCTGTGATGTCTGTCAGAAGGTCGGTAAACCCAATCAGCTTATTCCAAAAGCGCCTCTATGTCCTATTCCAGTGGTTTCCGAACCTTTCAAGGAGGTCATTATTGATATTGTTGGACCATTACCAAGGACTCGTAGTTTGGAAATGAATATATTTTGACTATCATGGATAGAATGTCTCGATATCCCGAGGCAATACCACTACGTACTATAAAAAGTGTTAAAATTGTTGATGTACTAATTGACTTTTTTACCAGGTTTGGGATGCCTAAAATAATTCAGTCTGATTGTGGTTCTAATTTTGTTAGCAGATATTTCAGGGATAAAATGGCAGAGTTAAATATAAAACATGTGACCTCTTCTCCATATCATCCAGAAAGTCAGGGAGCTCTGGAGAGATTTCATCAAACCCTGAAATCTATGGTAAAGAAGTATTGTTTGATCAATGGTTCTGAATGGGATAAGGAATTACCTTATTTGTTGTTCGCTTTTCGTTCTGTCCCAAGTCAGTCTTTAGGTTTTTTCGCCTTTCAGCCTTGTGTTTGGCCATTGTGTTCGAGGTCCTCTCGATGTTGTTCGAGAGTCCTGGGAGGGAGACGTCCCTGAGATCAATTTATTAGATTATGTGTCTAATCTAGGCGATAAGTTAACCAAGGCTTGGAAATTTGCAGGTGAAAATTTATTGTGTAGCCAAAAAAGAATGAAGTACTTTTTTGACAGAAGGTCTAAAGCACGTGACTTTGCGGTAGGCGACAAAGTTTTGGTTTTGTTACCCATTCCAGGAAATCCATTGAAAGCTTCTTTTTCAGGTCCTTGGAAGATTTGGTGAAAAAATTAGTGAAGTTAATTATTTAGTAGAGACTCCCGAGAGAAGGAAACCTTTTCAGCTTGGTCACGTAAATATGTTGAAGGCTTATATGGAACGAGAAAGTCATTCCCGTGGCAACCATAGGGAATGCTGTAGTTTCCGAGAACGATAACCATTTTTCTTTTTCAGAGGGTGAAAGTAGTTGAGTGATGAATTGTTTTTAATGGAAGTGAATGGCGTTGCGGATAACTAAGAAGTTCTTTGAACAAATTTTTCTGGAATGGTTTTTCTCATTTAAGTAATGAAGAACACAAAGGTCTTTAAAGAAATTGGTATTTAATTATAAGGAATTATTTTCGGATGTACCGGGAAGGACTTCTGTCCTTGAGCATGACGTGGACGTAGGTAGCGCCACTCCTGTGAAACGATCTCCTTACAGGTTGAATCCCTTCAAAAATGAGGTTGTAGCGAAGGAAGTTGATTATATGCTAAAACATGACCTAATTGAACCTAGTCAAAGTCCTTGGTCATCACCTGTTGTATTGGTAAAGAAACCCGACGGGGATTTCAGGTTATGTTTTGATTACCGTAAATTGAATGAATTGTCTAAGTCTGATTGTTATCCATTACCTCGAATTGAGGATTGTATTGATCGTATGGGTAAGGCCAAATATATTAGTAAATTCGATTTGCTGAAAGGTTATTGGCAGGTTCCTCTTTCGAAGTGGGCAAGGGCCTTGTCTGCTTCGTAACACCACAGGGACTGTTTCAATGTAAAGTGATGCCGTTTGGTATGAAGAACGCGGCTGCCACCTTTCAGAGGTTAATGAATACTTTAGTCTATGGTTTAGAAGGGTGTGTTGTTTATATTGATGATATTGTTATTTATAGTGATGATTGGGAAACACATTTAAAACGTATTAGGGCACTGTTTGAGGTTTTGAAGAAAGCAGGTTTAGTAATTAATTTAAAGAAAAGTGAATTCGCAAAGGCGAGGGTTGTATATTTGGGTCATGAAGTTGGTAATGGTAAAGTTGCTCCCAAGCAAGCAAATATCGAATGTATTGAAAAAATGTTAGTCCCAAAGTGCAGGAGGGATGTCAGAAAATTCCTTGGGTTAGGTGGCTACTACCGAAGGTTTGTTAGAAATTTTTCTGACATCGCCGATCCTTTGACTAATCTCTTAAGAAAGAAGGTAGCTTTTTGTCCTGGACTGATGAAACACAAAAGGCATTTGATAATTTGAAAAGAGTACTAATTAATTTCCCTGTCTTGAGGGCTCCTGATTTTGAACGTCCTTTTTCTCTTGCCACGGATGCAAGTGACGTGGTGTAGGAGCGGTGTTGTTGCAGAATGACGAACAGGGAGTTTCTCATCCTGTCGCATTCTTTTCAAAAAAGTTGTCCTCCGCCCAACGTAGGTATTCCACTGTGGAGAAAGAGACTCTTGCTTTAGTATTTGCTATTAACCATTTTCAGGTTTATCTCTCCTCCACAGATACACCTATTAAGGTCTTGACGGATCATAATCCCCTGACCTTCATCAGCAGATACAAGAATAAAAATCAACGATTGATGAGGTGGAGTCTCATGCTGCAAGAGTGGAATTTAGAATTTTCCCACATCCCAGGAAAAGATAATGTTGTTGCCGATTTTCTCTCTCGCAGCGTTGAATAGTGGTTATTGGCAGAGGGCTATGCAGTTATTAAAGGTAGTATCTGTATCGTTCTAGTTATGGTGTGTGTGCTGTTGAAGTGGGCACGTAGTGAGTAGAAACAAATGTATATTTAAGATTTATTAATCATGGTTTCTTTACAGAGGACGATAATGTTTTAGGTGTAGTATACGGGATATTTAAGGTTAAAAGGTGAGGGTGATCACTGGTATTTGCTAATGGTTGATTAAATAGGTGGTCTAAGGTTTTGAGGTGTCAGGTACGATAAGGTTTATAATAAGCTAAGAAAAGAGATAGGCACTAATCCGGTTATTCTGTATTTTCAGGCTAATAATTACGCTTCATCGATTTTGTGTGTTTGTTTGCGCAGGGGAGTCTTGTGGTGGTCTTCTCTGTGTCGTTCGGTGTGTGTGTATGTATTGGACACTATGGTGATAAGTGTGATATAACACTGAAATAGACAGTGGTTTTTGAGGAAGCCCAACATTTATTGATAGTGAGTGAAGTGTATCCCTGAAATTGAACAGTGTATTGAGTGTGGAAAAGGTTATTGCCTTTGGACTATATAAACAGAATCCGGTTGTTAGAGCCATGACTCGCTCTTAAGTTTAGTAATGGTGTGAGTGATGTGAAACTCTTAGGTTGGGTATTTATTTATCGAAGGGTGGGATGTTTGAGAGTTTCTGGTTTTGGAAACTTTTCCTGTGAATAGTATTAAGCTTATGAGGTTGTTGGTATTTGTTATATGCTGCTATCCTTATATTACTGCCTATCCTTGTGGGAGCTGCTATCCTTGGTACTTGCCACCCACTTTCCTTTTGTTTAGGTCATGCTTTTTATGAGAATATTTTGCTCTTTGCAGGTTTGTTTAATGACTATTTTTGAATGTTATTTTATTATTTCAGTATGTGATAACAGATATATTGTAGTTAGATGTTAACGTACTATTTTTGAATGTATTTTTTATTTCAGTATGTGATAACATATATATTGTAGTTAGATGTTAACGTACTTTATAAAAAAAAAAAAACCAAAAAAAAAAAAAAATTTTTTTGGAAAAAATTTTTTTTTGGTCGGGTGAGGAGGTGTAACTTAGTTATCATTAATTTCTAAATTATTTAAGTTTTTAGATTTTTAATGTTAAGTATAGAAGTGTTGTATTCTTTCTTTATTAGCTTTTTGTCTCCTCACCGGTGGTTATCTTGGTGTTTATTATTGGCTAACGACTGTTTTACATTTTCAAGTTGTGTTGGTTACGTGGCGGCGATCCTTCGTTATCCGAGGGATGGAGATTTACGCTTGGAGGAGTTTGCCTCAGTGTGTTTCTGTGCCTCCAACCTTGAAGGGCACGATTATTGCTGTTGGAACTATATTTATTCCTCGCCACTTGCAGAGCTACGTTTTGAAGCTGTATAGCTTTTTGGATATCCTTACTCTGCAGCAAGAACCTTTTATTCTGCATTTTGTGTACTGCCCTTGGTTCAGTAAAAGCCAAGGGGACCTCTCTGTCCCAAGGTAATAATATTTATACCTATAATTATTTATCGAGATCACGACCTTTGATCCTCTGCTGACGTCATAAGTGGAGCTTGTGAAAGCCTTCCAACACCATAGTTTCGGATCAATTTTCCCTGCCACCCAGATTAAACCTCCAGACGTGGAGTTTATTGTCCTTTAAGAGGAGACTTATAAAGTCGTTTGAGGAACTTGTTAGGGATATTTAGATTGTATTTGTTAGGATATTCTTACTTTTCGCTTGCCTCCTCCTTTCTGGACCCTCTCCCCTTTTAGTATGTATGTGTTGAGGACCTTTCTTTAATTGTGTAATTGTTTTCTTTTGCAGGGAGTTTAAGAGTGAGTGTTTCTCATTAATTATTGTATTGTTGAGGTTCAGGTGTTATTTCTATCTGAAAGTTGTGTATTAAAATTAAGTATATTTTTGTAGTATTTTCTTTGTCCCCTTGAATTGACTTTGCACTCTTATTGAAGTTGGATACTATTCCACTTTTTGTGGGACTTAGTATGGTATTTTGGTGAATACTATTTCATAAAAGTTAGTGTTTTGTGTGGTGTCAAGCCAGCCATCACAACATACATGTGTATATAGATATATATATATATATATATATATATATATATATATATATATATATATATATATATATATATATATATATATATATATATATATATATATATATATATATAAATAGTTCCACGCTGGACGAGTGGTTTTCGAGCTGGGCTGCCAATCCGGTGGTCCCAGGTTCGATTCCCGGCTCGGTCAACGCGGAATCAGAGAAATTTATTTCTGGTGATAGAAGTTCATTTCCGATATAGTGTGGTTCGGATCAATAAGCTGTAGGTCCCGTTGCTAGGTAACCAATTGGTTCCTAGCCACGTAAAAATATCTAATCCTTCGGGCCAGCCCTAGAGAGCTGTTAATCAGCTCAGTGGCCTGGTAAAACTAAGATATATTATAGATATATATATAATTATATATATATATATATATAACATTGGTGCTATTTTTCAACTGTTGAGTTCTCTATATTTGTATGTGTGTTTATGTATAATATGTTCTGTTATGTGTACATTCATATCAGTCATTTTTTAGTGTATTTTTTGGCTATTTTGTGCTTTGATAATTTTTACGTATGAAGTACACCAAGATAAGAGAGAGAGAGAGAGAGAGAGAGAGAGAGAGAGAGAGAGAGAGAGAGAGAGAGAGAGAGCTGTTTACAGGAAATTGCGCAGGATTTTATCAGTAAAACGTATGCCTTGAGAGTCTCTCTCTCTCTCTCTCTCTCTCTCTCTCTCTCTCTCTCGTTATTATAAAGAAACAGAATCGTAGGACTTCCTAGAGCAGCTGTTCCCTTTCTCTCTGAAACAAGAATCCCAGAGAGATATATAATTCACGGATTCGAGAGACAAAACAAAACAAAAATTGACTCTAGTGAGAAGCTCTCTGCACATTGTCAAGCGTGAATTTCCTAACGATTAACAAAGCCTTCAAAAGTGGAAACGAATGAAGTGATGACTCAGAGTCTTATTTCGAATATCTAAGGAATATGGAAATAAAATTTAAAATATGTAATCTGTACAACTCGCCATTTAATATGAAGTAGAATCATATTGTAATATGTTGATATTAAGGCCATTGTAGGGAAATTAGTACCCTTACCCAAATAAAATTTGTGGGTGAACCACACTTGACATTACTCTTCCTAATACTTAACTGTCGAAACTATTCCCTACCATGGTTAGCTTGCTAACTGCCCTTACTCCTCTTTCACCCACCTTACTTATCAGCTAAAAAAAAGAAAGAAAAAAAAAGGAATATTTGGCCAAAAACCGTCCTTTGAGGGGGAGCGCCCTCCATTATCGTTAATACGTATGACCGGATGTTGAAGCCAGATATCATCCTTGGGTCTGTGTCGTCACCCTGAGTCATTGCTACGCATCATGGCATCGACCACTATGCTAGAAGGGAGATTGTATCATTGGCCATGACATGAATAAAAGTTAAGTATATCTTAGTTTCACTAGACCACTGAGCTGATGAACTGCTCTCCTAGAGCTGGCCCAAAGGATTAGATATTTTTACGTGGCTAGAAACCAATTGGTTACCTAGCAACGGGGCCTACAGCTTATTGTGGGATCCGAACCACATTATATCGAGAAATGAATTTTTATCACCAGAAATAAATTCCTATCGTTCCGCGTTGGTTCACTAGATGGATTTGTGGATCTAGTTCGAGTTTTGTCTAAGGATTGTCAAAGTAGTATTTTTGTAAATGGGTTTATGAGTTCCCCCTTTTGTATGGAAAGAATTCTGCAAGACAGGGCTGGCCGATGTCATTGCTGTTATATTGTATATTTCAAGAACCTATTTGTAGGGCAATAACGAGTAATGACAAGGTAAGCCTCTGCGGAATGCGCCAGAATCGAACTCGCGGCCACCGAGGTAGCAGGCTAATGCCATACCGATCACGCCAATGAGGCGCTATCATCTTTCATCGCAGCTGCTGCCTCTTGGAATGGACACTTGAATCTGGTCTTTGTGAATGTTGAAGCAACTGAACTGAAGCGTTCATGACAGGAGCAAGGACCGTATCAGTACATGGATACTGTGTGTGTGTGTGTGTGTGTGTGTCTGCATTTGTGTGTCCTTGGAAGGTGATGGTGGAAGTAAGGCAGGCGGTGTTTGCCTGCCAAACCGTCCTTATACATAGATGATGCAGTGAGAGAGATTATCATGGAAACCTTGGAGGAGACGAAAGGAAAACTTCCACTTTCTCAAGAGCACCCAGCACTGGGACCTATGAGGTCATTTAGCGCTGAAATGGAAGTTAACAGTAAACGGTTTGAAAGGTGTAATAAGAAGAAAACCTCAAAGCTTTTGCACTATGAATCTAGTGTTAGGAGAGGGTGTCCAATTAGATGGAAGAAAGATAATATGAATGGAGGCACAGTAAAAGTAATGAAAGTAGTTGCAGCTAGGGGCCAAAGGCACGCTGCAGAGAACCTTAAGTAATGCCTACAATGCACCGCATGAGGTCCACTGACGGCACTACCCCCTACCGGGTAGGGTCAATAAGTCGAGGAAATCTTGCAATTCTCTCTCCAACATCAGGACTACGTTGATACAAAAGCGTTATAACCAGAGAAGTCGAATTTCCTTGTAAAGATACTTACTTCTTAGTGTTGACTTGATGCCATTGCCCTCCTAATTAATATTGCCACTATTATCGTTCTTGTATTGTGTCTCTTTATTACGCCGCTGTTGATTGGTAGGAGACGGTTCCGGGTCACCAACCCCTTATTATCATAGTCTCCTGCAGTTATTCAGTCAGATGGCCTTTATGCACCCCATTGTGAGTACTTCATAGCCTCTTTTATAAGAAAGTGGAAACATAAGGCACCCTTGGATTCCATTTAATAACCTGGAGATTAGTCATATATATATAATATATATAATATATATATAGATATATATATATATATTATATATGATATATATATATGACTGGTAAAAATGTTCTGTTACAGCAGAATTCCGTCTAATAAAGGGAACCCATAAAAACGACAAAATATAGAAAGTAAGTACTATATTTCAGAGACTGCTCTCTCTCTCTTTCTTTGCGCATTCTAGCAGCTCGTCTACCATTATACAATGCATATGTGTTAATCTACACTGGTCAGGTACAACGCTATTTCATACCCTTTGACGAGTTCTTTATAAATGATCTCTTGGTTCAGGTATCCAACAATAGAGAAAGTAAGTACTATATTTCAGAGACTGCTGTCTCTCTCTTCAGGTCGGTAATGAATGAGAAGAGTTACAGAAAAGTCGGAATAAAGAGGAATTATCGGTGGGGGTGACTTAGTAAAACGGTTACCTGTGGATGGATATCTTGGTATAAATACCGCCTTTTCTGTAACTTTTCTCATTCATTACCTACCTGAAGAGAGAGACAGCAGTCTCTGAAATATGGTACTTACTTTCTCTATTGTTGGATACCTGAACCAAGAAATCATTTATAAAGAACTCTGCTCTTGAGGGAGTCCATTATAAGAGCAAGGGAGAGGAGAATATGTCGTTAAGGTGTTATTTGACTTCCAAATTCGTCAAAGGGTATGAAATAGCGTTGTACCTGACCAGTGTAGATTAACACATTGGATTGTGTAATGGTAGACGAGCTGCTAGAATGTGCAAAGAAATTCAACGTTAAGAAAAATTTAATGTCATTGTGTAAAACGAAAATCAACTTACCTACTAAAGATTTGTATCTACCCATAGAGAAACAATCGCCTATAGAATTGTTAATAGGGGTTAACAATGTGTGCAACATATTATGTCCAGGGTTTAGGAAATTTGAAGATTTAGTATTGCTACCAACCATATTTGTTTATGTGGTAACTGGAACCTGTAGTTCTCATCCAACCAAAGAAAGTAACGTTTCCATTTTAAAACTAGCAGTGGAAACCGACAATATAACTATGCCTGAAGGGGCTACTCATTAAAACGGGAAGATCTGAAACCTTTATGGAATTCAGATGATTCAGGTATTGACTGCAGTGAGATAACAGAACAGGAAAAGAAAGTATTGGAGAACTCTCAGAGTGCTGAAACCTCTTCCGAAATTGACAAACAGGAATATGAGAATTCGATGAAGGGGGTAAGAAAAGCAAAACTAGCTCTCATACACCAATTGAATCCTTACCTGAACAATGTGGTAATAAGGTGTCAGGGTAGACTAGAACACACACAGTTACCTGAAGCTATTAAGTTTTCTATACTATTGCCAAAGTGTAATTATTAAGGAACATCATGATGCTAATGCCCATATGGGTTTAAATGCTACTGTGGTGGGTGTCAGGCAAGAGTTAGGGATCCCACAGTTAAGGCAACTAAGAGTATATTTCACCATTGTGCTATTTGTAGGAGAATGCAGGGGAGGCTATATAGGCCCAATGTAGCTCCTCCATTACCTGAGTTAAGGGTGCAATGTGAGCAAGCTTTTAATACCAGAAGCGTGGACTAGACTAGTCCATTGTGGGTTAAGGGAAACAGACCAAACCCTAAGATGGCTTATATCATCTTATTTACCCGATAACCAGAGGCATACTTGTGGAACTAGTTGATAACCAGTCCAGTGACTCATTCAACATGAATTTTAGAAAGTTCTGAAGCAGAAGAGGTTTCCTAGCACTCATGATGAGTGACGACACCATGTCAGAAAAATGGTAAAGGAACACCTGTTAGATAGATATGCAGTGTAACTGGAAGTTCATTCAGCAAGAGTATCATGGTTTGGTGCTATTTGGGAAAGGCTGACAGGACTACTTAAGTCATGCCTGATAAAGATCGTAGGTCAGGCCCTACTCAGTTTTGAAGAACTGACCTGTGTACTGGTGGAGCTGGAAGTCTGACCTGTGTACTGGTGCAGCTGGAAGTGATCATCAATGATAGACCATTAAGTTACACACTTGGGGATTTGAATCAGTTGGAAACTTTAACCCCTGTTCATATGATTCGTGGGAGAAAGCTTAAGTCCTTGCCAAGAGAGGTAGTAAATTGGGAAGAGATTTCTGGTGACCCTACTTATGGATAGAGTTCACTGAGAAAAGATTCCTGTATGTGTCAGGTTGTGCATCAACCTGTGGAAAAGATGAGAGAAGGAGTATTTAACAACATTAAGAGAGACTCATCGAGTAGGAACAATGCATAGCTCTTGGCCAAGGATAGGGGAAATAGTTGTTATTCATGATGTGGGGCCAAGGCACAAGTGGAAGTAGGGCCAAGAGATTGCTTTACATATAAGACGAGACAAGGTCCCAAGAGTGGCTACCTTAAGAACGGCCTATAGCCAGCTCATGAGACTTGTAATTAAGTTATACCCGTAAGTTGGGGCAGACGATAGAAGAAATTAAGCCTACAACAGAAGACGCTCAGTCAAGTACCCTCCCAAGCAGAAAAACTGCTCAAATAGCCATAGAAGACAGAAATGTATTGGTAAGGACAGGACTATTGTAAATAATGTAGATACGTTTTTCTTGGGGGGAGTATGTTGAAACTTTGTCAAGAAAGTTTGTACTTTATTGCAAGTTGTAGTGTAGTTTCATGTGTTTTCTTTATTTACATAACATGGAAATGTGGTACCATGATGACTCAAATTCACTCAACCATTCATGAACATTCTCTTAAAGCGTTTCCTTAGCTGGGTAATCGGTATAGTGAGGAAAATGACAGCTGTAAAAAAGACATTTTTCCTAACTTTTGACCTCAACCTTCAAGACTAAGATTGACTGAGACACAGTTGGAATGTAATACCATGCAAAAGCATCTGGGTGTCTGAGAGAGAGAAGAGAGAGAGAGAAGAGAGAGAGAGAGAGAGAGACTCCCAAACACTTCCCAGTTCCTTCTCTGGCTATCAGTGACACATTCCATCTACACAAGCCTTATGATTCATGACACATGTCTATAAAATAGTTTTACCAGTAAAACTCGAATCATGCAAGCAAGCATGCGCTTAATCCAGGACTATATGAAAATATATCTCTTAGGAGTAGTGAGAACTACTGCTACTATATTCATAGCTTGAAGGAAGTTACTTACACTAGAGATCGGTAACTTGAAAAAATGAGTAACAAAAAAATTTGCTAATGATGTACCGCAGTCACAATGGCATTTCAAACTATGAAGCAGCACAATAATTAACCATCTTCTGAAGTACATTAAGATGTCTAAATATCCTATATTCACAGCTTAAAGGAAGTCACTTACACTAGAGATCAGTAACTTGAAAAAATAAATCCAGTTCTCATAAAGAATGAAAATCCAGCAAAAATGAACCACAGTTTGCTGTCTTTTACTCCCCAGTAACATTCCATCCCATCCCCCCTCTTCCACATAACCCCTATCCTCAGATTACCTACATGCAAAATCAAGTCAGTTAAACTAAAGCATTGGTTTGCTAATATGCGGTCAAAATATGCAATGGGACTTCCATTTTAACCCTTCATTGTTTAATTCCATATTTTTTCTGTGAAATATCTTAGTGTGATACTAACAGCTGGACTGGCCTCAATGCTCGTACCAAAAACTAAATTCAAGTGCTAATCAGCAACTACATTCCCAGAGCTGTCATTTTACAGTTGAACAAAATGAAGGGAGTTCTTCCATAATCATGTCAGCTGCCATAGAAACTTTCAACCAGTGAAAATGATGAGATTCTGTCGATTCAGTGACAACACCCCAGACGGAGGATTATTCATTCCACTGACCTGCGGTCACAATGGCCCCAAATGCTAAGTTGCAATGATTGATTTCAACAAATATCTTTTGCTCTCTTAATGCAGCAGGCTTTAAGGGTTAGGCTATTCTTTTGGTCTCTGTAGTGTTAGCCCTTTTTAGTTTCAATAATCCATTCACATCAAAGTTATGTTATGTCCACCTTCAGTGAAATCAGGACAATAGAATTTGCACTCAGGATTACAAGCACCAAGTTACAAAATATACTTTACTTACTTGTGACTTGTGGATGGCTTATCCAGGTCCTGCACCACTTCCATAGCGTTCGCAGGACCCCCTTTATCAAATTAATAGTTTATTCATTAGATTTATTTGATCACTCTGCAAATTCCTCATTCACTGTTTGATTTTCCAAATCACAAAACGCTTTGACACCTTCACTGGTTGGATCATCCATCCATAGATTAAAAATCACCACAGATACACTCGCTGCAGATATGTCAATCACGTCAAGCAGTAGGCCAAACTCAACTTTCCTTGGAACTTCAAGGAAACTATACATGGTAGGGGTCACTTCAGCAATCTTGGCAGTTTCATAGTCTTTCAGCCATGTCTCAGCAATGGCAAAGATATCGATGGAATTTTCAGTTATGAAGTCTCTAATATGTAGTGTATTATTTCCTACAGATTGGATATTCATGTAACCCCCTTTTAAATTTCTATTAGAAAGTTTAGCCATGATCCGCTTAAGCAGCAATCTTCTTCATCTCATAATCTAAAGCTTTACATTCGTTTGAGTTCACTGCATGACCACGTGTTCGATATTTGTGTCTCTAACAATTCATGCAGCTCATCATTTTTCAACAGCAGTAGTGCAGTCCTTTGTCCTATGACATCCTGTGCATTTTCCACATGCTAACTCTTTAGCTATATTCTTGAACCCACAAATATTTTCTAAATGACCAAATCTTTGACAATGGTAGCAAGTGATGACATGATGCCTGTCTCTCACTGTATAGATTCCCCATCTCAGTTGCGCTTTGTCGCCATTGTTACGAACAGCCTTCCTAACCTCAGGCTCACACTTCAATATCCAATGGAACGTTCCTCTATAGGGGCTGGCTTTTTAAAGCACAACTCATATCTTCCAATCAATTTCGGAGATTGATTGCAAATAACTATTACTGCCAATCATGTCTTTCACGGTTACCACCACCTGTTCTGCTTCATATTTATTACAAATCATGATCTTGGGTTTATATATTCCAATCTTCTTCATGTCAGCTCCTTGAACATCATTCCTAATCTTATCCTCCGCCAAGTTCCGAGTCTATTCATTTGCTTCATCGACCTAGAGTAGCAATAAGAGGAGAGGCATTTGCAACCTCATCTTCCCTGTCAGTGATCTTCTCAGACGGTTGTTTAGACTCAATGATCAACATATTCTTATTATCCTTCCCTTTAACTTTGTCAGCTCCCTGTCGTCAAGTGAGATGGAAAGTTGATCCTGCACTTCAGCAATTTGGGCATTCCTTTTAAAAAGTTTCTTATATTCATCTTGAAGAACTTCATAATTATCTCACCACTTCCAGGCAAAGTTACAACAGTTTGGGTTAGCCATTGCAATGTCGTAGTGTTCTTTTTGCTTACTTCCCCATGATGCACACATTCTTTGTGGTGCCAGTCACCTCAGTCACATCCAATCCATTCTCCTCCTTCGTTATCATCTTTCTTGCAAGAATGACAGGTCACCCCAGTGCTTTTGCTAACCATAATGACTAAGTAACCCTATTGATAGGGGGAAGGACAGAGTTAGCAGCAGCACAAAAACTCTTAATGTCGCAAAGGTAACGGCACCCTATCCTGCAGGCCTACATGGGTTGCAAGTTCGTGTAATGATGCATAAAACACTGCAGTTTACTTAAAGGCTGTCAACTTAAGCCAAGGGCATTCTTGTCAATCTCGCCCCATCGCTGTCAGTAGTCTTTTTGTTTGCTCAATGCCGTTGTGCAAAGTATATCATAGTTTTACCAGACCACTGAGCTGATTACAGCTCTCCTAGGGCTGGCCCAGAGAATTAGATATTGTTACATGGCTAGGAACCAATTGGTTACCTAGCAACAGGACCTAAAGCTTATTGTGGGATCCGAACCACATTATATTGAGAAATGAATTTCTATCACCAGAAATAAATTCCTCTGGTTCCACGCTGGCAGAGACGAGAATCGAACTTCGGACCACCGGATTGGTAGCCGAGCGAGAAATATACTCGTCCAGCGAGGAACTACGCCGTAGTACAAAGAATCCATGCCGAGGAGAATACGGAACTCCGGTTGACATTCACCCTCACGTATGCGTCATGAAGTAGCCTTGACGCCTCTTCCTCAAGTACTACTCAGTTGCTCACGTGACTTGAAGTCTCACTATTTGAACACTTGACGACAATTCTGCCAATACGAAACGAAACACAAACACGGAAACCAAATACCTTTCTTTGCTACCCAGCAACACCGACCAACGAGGTGAATAACACCAGATAAGTAGGATCTTTTCGAACGCTTTAGAGGCTTCTTTCTGTTTCCATCAACACTGAAATAAACAGTCCTCCGACCTCCACCCAGTCTCGAGCGTGACGGTCAACTGGCTCACCCACCCATAGATATCCTTCCTTTCTATATCTATGGATTGACACCTGCCAGCCGGCTGCGGCCCCACTGAGCCAGACCCAAGCACATCCGGTGTAACCTTCGATAGGGACTCCCTCAGGTATTGCACGCCCCAGCCATTATTGTACGTATAAATTCCACTCCCCACCGTCGTTTTTATAGAATTTTTAAAGCACTCCCCTGGAATTATTTGCATTCGCCCCTGCCAACGTCGTGAGTATAAAAGTAAATAAATAAATTGATGAGCAAGAAAATATGAAATAAAGCACAACAGGGTAAGTTTGTCGAGTGGTAATATAAACAGTCGTATACAGACAGATTCCCCCCCCCCCCTCTCTCTCTCTCTCTCTCTCTGACAAAATAATGGATAGGAAACAATGACTGAATATTGCTTGAATACGATATGGCAACAATGTGTTGACCTGACTGAAGTGTTGAGTGACTTTGACACCGAATTACAAGACATTCCTGGTCTCTCACAGCCATGGATAGACTTCAACTTCACAGCCGAGAAAAGGGAATCGTATACAAAATAAATAGGTTTTTTGTAGAAGAAAATCCGATTGGAGGGCCTATGTTATCCCATAAAAAGCTATCGCTCGGACAGCTGTAAGATTTAGGAGAGAGAGAGAGAGAGAGAGAGAGAGAGAGAGAGAGAGAGAGAGAGAGAGAGAGAGAGCAGGGGCGAATAGGAAGGAGATTAAAGTACCTGGAAATAAAAAGCCCCTATATAATAATATAATTATTATAGACTCGAGGTTTATCTCCAAGACATTCAAAGGTTTGTTGTTTTTTGTAAATTTGGAAATAGAGCAGATCTTTAAAAGACAAGCCAGAGAGGTGTCATCGTGGTGGCAAGACTATAGTAAAAAATATATAAATATTTCTTATACATTTTATTAACAAGCCCCATATATGATAGAAATATGAAAATGTTTACATGTAAAACAGCCAGGACAGTGTGTGTGGAATAGAGCTACTTCTATTGATCATTTTTTCTATTGATAAATCCTGAAAACAAGCTGAGAAATCCTTTAAAAAACTGCAAAGTCATTATACCATTATTACACTGTTATTGTTGCAATTTGCTTTGTAATTTGCCTCCTCGCCTGCGTTTCATTGGCTTTGGAAGCGGCACCGGCACACTGATTTCCAAACCCTCTATTAGTTGTTCAGTTGAGTTGAATATAGAATTTAGGCCAAAGGCCAAGAACTGGGACCTATGAGGCCATTCAGCGCTGAAATGGATACTGACAGTAAAAGGTTTGAAAGCTGTAACAGGATGAAAACCTCAAAGCAGTTGCGCTATGACTCAAGTGTTAGGATGAGAGGGTGGGAAGTCAGATGCTACTGGTTGTTTGTTACCTCATCCTGGTATTGTCATAAATAGCGTCCGCAAACATTCATATTTGGTTGCTGATCACAGTTAATGAGATACAATTCTAGGCGCCCATCTTGGGGATACATACATAGCGATTTTAAGCAAAATGAATTTGAACAGTGTTGACATCAAACGAATCCAACCCACTTGGCCTCTGTGCAACAAGTGTTGCGTCCAGTCCTCCTGCTACAGGATACTGCTTGCGAAGTAGACTGCAGTGGTTCTTAACCCAGGGGGGGGCACCCCCATAGGGGTGGGTGGCAGCAATTTCCAGGGATGCGCGAGCCTTAGTGAAAAAAAAATTCTCTAATTATATTCGTTATTCTCTTAGCAATAGAGAGGAACCAATATTCAGAAGTTTATAACAAAATGCAAAAGTCTCGCCTTATAACGTTACTTTCCTTAGAGTCTACTTACTACTCTAGTTAGGCTCGTTTGGCTGACCAGGTTTTGTGATTATTGACCTCCCTCCCTGTCCCTTGTAACCCCCTTCGCGTTCTAATTCTTTCGTTTTATTTTCCCTCAAATCTGGGAGGGAATTTTACTCATTGATGCAAAAGGGGGGTGGGGGTGGGGGGCCGCCGTGAAAAAAAGGACCATTCTTTAGAAAGGGCATGGAAAGGATTAAGAACCACTGATTTAGTAGTCTGTGCGGCATTATCAGCGCAAGAAAAGGAATCCACATTCGAATAAGAACGTTGGCCTCTGCACTAGACTGGTTGGTCGCTAACACTATCGCTATGACTCCTTTGAATAAATGGTTTAAGACGACACAAATTTACAGTGAAAGAATGATATGGTGACTTTCTTTTATGGTATGCATCCTCAAAATATTCGACATCGTGTCTGCATATGATACATATAATATACACACGGAGGAGATTGCATATGAAATGTATAATATACAAAGGGAGGGGAGTGCATATGATGCGCATTATATGCAAAGGGAGGGCAGCGCATATGACGCATATAATATACACAGGGAGGGCAGTGCATATGATGCGCATTATATACAAAGGGAAGGCAGTGCATATGATGCATATAATATACAAAGGGAGGGCAGTGCATATGACGCATATAATATACACAGGGAGGGCAGTGCATATGACACGTATGATATGCACATTATTCAGAGGGAGTGTTTATTACACATACAATATACACTGGGGAGTGCTATTTTTATGCATTATAATGGCTGGAGAGTGCAAGTTATACGTTATTCAGAGGGAGTGTATATTACACATATAATATACACTATGGAGTGCTATTTTTATGTATAATAATAATGACTGGAGAGTGCAACATATATGTTATTCAGAGGAAGTGTATATACAAGTATATATGAAGCTGAAGAACTTTGTTGGTAGGTGCAGGCTCCATAGACCTTGGGCAGATGGGCCTGGGTGAATTAATAATAAAATAAACGTCAGTTTTTCACGATAGTGTCTGGATAGAGAAAATAAAACTGAAACGATACGAGAACGAGACATACAAAAGAGGTCCCAAATCAACGTCTGGAATTTGGAGAAGCCAAAAAGCGACCTATTTGAAGCTTGTAGTGAAAGCGTATTAACATGGACTTTACAGAGGAAACAGAACCGCAATTGATCCCATGGGAGGGTCACATTTAGGCCTTTTTCCAGAAAAACTCAAGTCTCTCTGGTGATGTCATTAGTCAACTGTGACATGGGCCCG
>NC_087212.1:80101709-80111709 GCF_015104395.2 Macrobrachium nipponense | reverse complement strand
TGGAATTTTTTGGGACAAAACTCTTACCAAGAATTTTACCCCAAAAAGTTATTTGGTTTAGATATGTGGCCAGTTCACGAAAATCTCCAGGAATTCCTTAATAAACTCAATAGTTTAGTCCCTTCTATAAAATTTACTGTAGAGGAAGAAAGTAATTGTAATTTGAATTTTCTTGATGTAACTGTTCATAGAAATGATAGAAATTTCACCTTTTCAGTCTTTCGAAAATCAACCAACATTGCCTCTTTTGTCCATTACTACTCCAATCACCATCAAAATATTGAATTCTCTATTTTTTCTGGGATGTTTCTAAAGGCTTTACGTGTCTGTAGCCCGCAGTTTATTGACTCTGAAATTAAAACTATTTATGATATTGCAATGAAACTTAAATACCCAAGGACTTTTGTAGATGTGGCATGGAAAAGAGCTAGAAAAACATTTTATTCAACTAATGACAAACTTGAATTTAGTAAGCATAACATTCTAAAATTACCCTATGATGAAAGGTTTTTAGATATTCCTAGAATTTTAAAGCTTTTTAACATAAATGTTGTTTTCAGTAATATTAATGTCAAGAGTTTAGTGATCAAAAATACTCCTAAAGATCTTCTAAGCTGCATATATGAAATTCCTTGCAAAAAGTGTGATAAAGTCTATTACGGACAAACCGGTAAATCTCTTTCACAACGTCTCAAACAACATCAATATTCTGTGAGAACTGGGCAAATATCGAATGCATTATTCGTACATATGAGAGATTTAGACAGTTAAAAGGAATATCATTGAATCTTGTTTCATCAAGTCAAATAATAAAAATGTTCTAAATTTAAGTATTGGTTTATTTAAACTTGATGCTTTCATAATGAAAAAAGTTGTAGATAAATATAAGCAACAAAATTAATATATTCAGTTTTTACATGTTTTGGACTGTAAAGAAACTTTGTAATTTTGGTTAGGGTCAATCTGTTTAGGTTTGTGACCGTGTGATATCCGATAATCCTGGATTATCTCTTTTAATTTTTACCCTTTTGACTATTAACCATCTGGTATTCTTGATCTTGTAGTGTATCTGAGACCTTTCTCTCCAATTGTATTTCATTCGCTCCTTGAGAATTTCTTAGTATAGACGAAAGCGCTTGGATTTCTGACTATAATTTTTCTGTGGAATTCGCTTATATATATATATATATATATATATATATATATATATATATATATATATATATATATATATATATATAATTTTTTCCAGGATTTCAAGGGGGGCACTTGCCCTTCCCCCCTCCTTGCCCCAATGTACGGGCGCCCATGTGGTTGTTAACATCTACGGATTCCGATCAGTGTTTACGCTCAATTCCATCTTTATTTGCGTCAAATTAGCGCGAAAATATTGCATATGAACCAAGTTCCTATATAGGTGCAAATTTCCCGGTTTCACCGTCGTTCTAACTCGAAATGTGACCGAAATACATCGTGAATATTCGCAATCTCAGAGTGAGTTCGGGGATCCATGTTTCTTATAAGAGAAATCTTAATACAGAAAACGTGTATGCATATAATATATTAATGTATATTGTATGTATATATATATCTATATATATATATATATATTATATATATTATATATTATATTATAATATATATATATGATATATATACTTATATATATACACACAATAAGATAGGGATAATATTTGTCAACATCTTTACGTATTTGAATGAGTATTTATGCAATATTTCGAACCAAAAACGCTTCATGCGAAGGAACATATGCTTCCAGAATCTGCATAAATGATTAAGAAACAATACTATGGTAATTAAAAGCTCAAACGAGCGTTTATAAGGTTAAATAAAGAGAAAATTGCGTAAACTCACTATTTCAATTGACATATTTGAAGGCGTGTTTTTTCCTTAATTCGAGCTACAAATACGTTCAATTAAGAAAATTAGGCTTCCATGATCGGCGTAGATTAATTACGAACGATTCTGTTTAAATGAAAAGCTGAAAAGAAGCCAGAAATAACGTTGGATAATTCGAGGATGGCGTCAACTTACTTTTGTTTGCCTGTATGGTGTATTTACGTTGCATGGAACCAGTGGTTATTCAGCAACGGGACCAACGGCTTTACGTGACTTCCGAACCACGTCGTGAGTGAACTTCTATCACAAGAAATACACATCTCTCACTCCTCAGTGGAATGAATAACTATTTTCATATATAATTCATTAAGAATTTTTATCATTTCTTCTAATCACTCATCATAGGTAAAGAGTCTTGATTTATTTCCTAATCTAAATTTCTATATAAACTGAGATATAGTCATTTGCAAATAATACTTTGCATCATATTTTGTATAGTTACAAGAAACTGCTGCCAGTAACTTTCAAAATCCTTGTTTGAAGTCAATCTATGAAATGGTTCAGCCCTAATTCATTGATGTGACTGAAGATGTGATTTAAGACCATTTAGCACCAATTTCATCCCAAACTGAATAAAATTTCCAACTTGGCGAATTCAGTGCTGTTTTAGTCCTTCTTCCAATTCAGTGACGTTTTGGAAATGTTTCGCAAAACGACTCGACGAAACCTCGCAGCAAGAATATTCTCATTTCTTATTAAAATCTCTCTGATTTGATTTGATTTATATAGATTTTTGGCATAATGCCAAGCACTGGGGCAACTAAGGCTATTCAGCACTGAAACGGAAATTGACAGTGAAAAGGTTTGAAGGTGTAACAGGAGGAAAACCTCGCAGCAGTTGCACTATGAATACAGTGTTAGGAGAGAGTGGAAAGCAAGATGGAATTAAGAGATTATGAAAGAAGGTACAGTAAAAGGAACGAAAGTGGTTGCAACTATGGTAGATTCACATCAACCTTGATGTCTAGGCCAGTCCCTTACGACGCTCCTGATTGGCTGTTTATAGAGCAATTACAGGGCTGGAAACTCAGTGTCTCGAGAGAGTTAACATAGGCAGGAGGTATGTTCCACCTCTCCTGAGGGATACTTTTGAAAGACATATTCCTCAGGAGAGGTGGAACATACTAGAGTTTCCAGCCTTGTGGCTGGCTTATCAACAGCCGATCAGGAGCGTCGTAAGGACGGGCGTAGACATCAGATGCAGGGTTGATGTGCATCTACTATAGGGGCCAAAGGCACGCCTCAAACAACCTTAAGTAATGCCTACAGTGCACCGCAAGAGGTCCACTGACAGCACTACCCCCTTACGTGGCTTATACTTTATGATTTGTTGTCTTTTAGTGTTTTCTCATCTGCATCGCAGTTCCTGCAGAGTAGTCGAGTCTTGAGTTTTTTGAAATTTGCTTTCTTCTTTATGACCTTCACTTCAGGCGGTATTTTGTTGTCTAGTCTCGGTGCTCAGTGTTCAAATGCTCTGTCACCCGAATTATAGTTTGTTCTGTGTTCAAATAACCAATATGTTTGTTTGTTTGTTTGTATGGTGTTTTTACGTTGCATGGAACCAGTGGTTATTCAGCAACGAGACCAACGGCTTAACGCGACTTACGAATCACATCGAGAGTGAACTTCTATCACCAGAAATACAATATCTCTAATCCCTCAATGGAATGCCCGAGAATCGAACTCGCAGACACCGAGGTGGCAGGCCAAGCCCTTACCGATCACGCCACTGAGGCTTTTGGGAAACGGGTCATTTACAAAAGATAGGTGTTTTTTACTTTTTTCATCGTATTTTTGAAGTCATTCATATTCAGTTCTTCAAAAATACTGAATTTGCTATTACCCATTATGATCACTGGGAGATCAGAAGGGACCTTCTCTAAACTATGACAGATTTTCAATTTTTTCTTCAAAGTAGTTCACACAAAGTTATGAGCCAGGGGTTCTTAAGGTTACTAGGTTGAACTTTTCCTTTCTCGAGTCCTAATAATATTCCAGCTAAATTATAGCGGATTTTAATTTCTCTTCACTAAATATTAAGTAATATATTTTCTTGGTTATCATAATTAGGTCGTTGTACTAACTCCGTTTATCATAGAATACTCACTTACATCATTACTTAGCCAAGTCCCCGTTAGCATACATATATATCTGTATTGTGATCATTTATAAGATTTCTAATAATATTGGTTTTATTTCCTACTTCATGTTTATTAAGTTGCACAGACGATCATTGAGAGCGTACAATTTTCGCCCTCGATACCTTCTCTTCATATACTACTAAGCACTTATTCCCATCATGTGCTTTATTATGTTCAGCCTAACTTGGCGCTTCTTTTCACAATTCTTAGGCCTTGTCCACGCTAGCGGGCACTGCCCGACGGGCAAACACTGTTCCCATAACCTGTTCCACTAGACTGACCGACCGAGTCTGGAGCCAGGAGGATGCGACTGTCTGGTAACACTGCTTCAGAAGCGAAGAGAAAATGTAAACAGCTGAAAGTGCCCGACGAGCATCTCCGTTAGTGTGGACAGGCCATTACACTTCAAGGGGGTGCTAGTACACTCATTTGTGTAAGATTTTCACCGCGGTTCGGGTAAACCTGGTTATTTCTACAATTTGTTGCACTATGACCAAATTCCTGACATTTATTGCATCGATAGGGCATGGCACAGTCGTAGGTACACACTGCAACTGACTTAGTCACCTCAGTCGTAGACAGCCTTTCGCATTTGAGGTCTGCATTTGATGACCTAGTGCTTATATTTAATTTGTCATCTTTGGTTTCCATTTCCTATACAAAATTTTCAGGTCGTCGTCTTCAGAAACGAGAGTATTAGTTATCCATGTATTTTTCATGATAATGTTATTGAAAATCTTGATATTGCTATTGACAATGTCATCTTCAGCCTTCGTAACATAAGACTACTTTTATTTTGGGTTTGAGTTTAATTTCAAAATTGAAGCTGCCAACGAGTGAAACTGTAGGCAATATAATTACTTGTATTACATACATCAAACAATCTCTCTCAATGCATTCTTCCCCACATACGTTAAGTTTTTACTAGAAACATTCGAAACGTAGTTTAGGCAATATAATTACATGGTACGTTACATACATCAAACATTAATTTCTCTCTATACATTCTTCCCCACATACATTAATTACTTACCAGGATCATCCTCCACCTCCCAACAAAATATGTCACTTTGTCCCGTCGAATGGGCAATATTTTCCCAACGAATAAGTTATTCGTTGATGACCAAATAAATGACACTAAAAGGACTTCAAGGTCAAGAATGAAAAACTTGAAATAATCAACATCTAACTTTTATTAAATAACAATAAATACCTCTTTTTAAAATCTCAATATAACATCAAAACTATAACATAACGACGTGACTATACTACAGCGCTAAAATAATATTATTAACAATACGTTCATAAACATCACCTAACAATCTTTTTCATTTCAGTTGGGATTGTAAGGAGACAGGAGCCACTCTCTCTTTGTCTGCTCTTCCTGGAGGTAATTTGGCCTGTGAGGAATACAAGGAGTTGCAAGGATTAGGATGTCTCATCGTGTGCTCACTTATCTGTGGGAGCAGATTTTACTGTCTATTCACAGTGTCCGAATGGTTTTGTCTGGCTTTCTTTTAAACTCTTCCACACCGTTGCTGTTTACAACTTCTGGTGGAAGTTTATTCCACGTGTCACACATATCTTGTAAGTAAAGAAGTTCCCACAATGGGATGTGTTGTATCTCTTCAGCTCATTATTTCTTGTCGTTTTATGTCAATAGGTTGGTGTCTACTTTGAGAGAGAGAGAGAGAGAGAGAGAGAGAGAGAGAGCCCAATACTCTCACAAGGCTGAATTGATCAATCAGTAGTGATTATAAAGCAACAACTTTCTCTTTCAAAAGTAATTTAAGTTAATTTTAAAGAGGTGAGAAGCAAACAAAATTATGCTAATAAGTCTCAAGAATTAAGCAGCAGGATTTCTCTCGCTTTGTTTGAAGTCTCTTTCATCCACTTTTAAAGCCAAATTGAATCAATTACACCAAACAATAGAAAAAACAAGTGAAAAAAGCACCGAAGTTTCTCTGGCACAATCAAGTTTTCTGTATAGGGTACAATGCTGTATGAAACTCAGCCGGTGGTGGCCTGCATCTTTGGCATCTATAGCAATGACAGAAGTATGGTTATGGGCAACTTTAAACCTGAAAATGAAAATAAAACTACTGGAGCTAGAGAGCTGTAATTTGGTATGTTTGATAATTGGAGCGCGGATGATCAACACACCAATTTGCAGCCCCCTACCCTCAGGAGCTTACAAGATCTGAGGGCAGACAGAAAAGGCTATCTTAATAGTTTTCTTTTACAGGAAACTAATGTTACATTCAATAGCTTCTAAAGAACGAATTCTCTTTAAAATGCGGAATTGATACAAACGAACGTCTAAAACAATGATTCTCAACCTGTGCACCGCGGCGCCTTTCTGCGCCACGACTATCCCCCAAGGGCGCCGCGAAAATGTCATGGATTTCTCTCAAGGCTTCGTTCATTCATTATTCACTTCTCGTGAATGGATTCCTCTTCTGGATTTTCCAGACGCTGATTGACACTCAGTCCTTTTGCTAAGTTTGAGTGGATGTGAATATTCAGCTTCACATTTCCATTTATTTGTTCATAGCTTTTGATTCATTTGGAATATTTTCTGGTTTCCTTCTGATGTTCAATTTACGTTTCTTGAAATCGACTGATTCATTCTCTTTGAGCAAAAAACTTCTGCCTGAATTATTTTGAGCGAATTTCCTGTAGTCTACAAATGTTGCTCCTTCGATGCTTTTCCTTCCTGATTGTTTAAATAAAAAGAAATATTAAAATATATCTTTTTAAATAATAATAAAAAAAAGCTTAAATGTTCCTTATATAGGGAAATTTAGGGTGATGACGAGGGCTAATGGTGAATATTGATTAAGGGGGCCAACTAAAAATAATCATTAAAAAGGAAGTTTGCTCCGTAAGGGAGCTAGTGCTGTCAGTGGACTTCATGCGGCGCACTGTGAGCAAAACTTAAGGTTCTTTGCAGCGTCCTTTCGGCCCTTAGCTGCATCTACTTTCATTCCTCTTACTGTACCTCCATTCATAATCTCTTAATTCCTTCTTGCTTTCCACTCTCTCCTAACACTTGATTCATAGTGCAACTGTTGCGAGGTTTTCCTCCTGTTACACCTTCAAATCTTTTCACTGTCAATTTCCGTTTCAGTGCTGAATAGCCTTAGTTACCCCAGTGCTTGGCATTATGCCAAAAATCTATATAAATCAAATCAAATCAGAGAGATTTTACTAAGAAATGAGAATATTCTTTCTGCGAAGTTTCGTCGAGTCGTTTTGCGAAACATTTCCAAAACGTCACTGAATTGGAAGAAGGACTAAAACAGCACTGAATTCGCCAAGTTGGAAATTTTATTCAGTTTGGGATGAAATTGGTGCTAAATGGTCTAAATCACATCTTCAGTCACATCAATGAATTAGGGCTGCACCATTTCACAGATTGACTTCAAACAAGGATTTTGAAAGTTACTGGCAGCAGTTTCTTGTAACTATACAAAATATGATGCAAAGTATTATTTGCAAATGACTATATCTCAGTTTGATATAGAAATTTAGATTAGGTAATAAATCAAGACTTTACCTGTGATGAGTGATTAGAAGAAATGATAAAAATTCTTAATGAATTATATATGAAAATAGTTATTCATTCCACTGAGGAGTGAGAGATGTGTATTTCTTGTGATAGAAGTTCACTCACGACGTGGTTCGGAAGTCACGTAAAGCCGTTGGTCCTGTTGCTGAAGAGCCACTGGTTCCATGCAACGTAAATACACCATACAGACAAACAAACTGGAATAATCGATGGGATGAATGGGAAAATGAAAAACAAAAAACAGAAATCTTTAGTACCCATTTCAAAAAGGGATAATATTATCCTGCGAAGCATTAAAGGATCTAATTGAGATATTGCAAAGACTGTCCAAGGTAGAATACACAGTAACAGGATTGTACTGAAAAATTTCTTTGTCTGCATCAGACAGGGAATTCACCCAAACCCAGTCCAATTTAAGCAGAGACCCCAAATTCATGAACATCGAGTGTTAGTTTCCCTCACGATTCGTTCACTGGATCAAGTTGAACACGCCGACTCTCAAATGGCGCCAATGTTGCACTCGAATTCTGTTTAACATCTATGTTATTCAGCGCTGCTGAATTTCTTTATGATGACGATGATGTAACAGCACTAATTAATTGACGTGCTCGCCTATCGATTCGGTAGTTCTGAGTTCAATTCCCCGCTGGAATCTGAGGCATTTATTTCTGGTGATTAGAAATTCATTTTTCGATGTGGTTCGGAACCCACATAAGCTGTAGGTCCCATTGCTAGGTGATCAATTGGTTCCAAGCCGCGTAAAATGATCTAGTCCTTCGGGCCAGCCCTAGGAGGGCTGTTAATCAGCTCAGTGGTCTGGTTGAACTAAGAAATACTTACTTAGCAGCTTTATGTGGCGATATCTGCCTTCATTCTGATAACCCAATGTCAGATGTCGGTGAGGAGATTGAGGAAGAATAATTTAAGATAAACTAGGGAATATATGGCAAGAAAATTCATCACGAAATACCCGTACCCAGGGGCGAGAGATGGGTGATCAACTACTGACAGCGACACATGGATAAACTAAGTGTCGTCGTCAGCTGTGAGAAAATTATTCAGAGACATAATCGGCGAGACGCTACAGAATGGCAAAGACAGCCTTTAGTGAAATGTGTAGCTACTCTGTAGGATCATATTCTCCATCTTTTATTCCTTTGATTCCTTATATGCTATTATATGATCTCATTTGTATCCTTTTAGTATAGTTTTATTTTTTGTGGTCAAGTCGTGCAAATGCACCTGCCCATTTTATACACTGTACTCTATCCACATTGTCTATGTATTTATTATTTAATATTTAGCATTCATAATAACATTTGGAAAATACAATCAACCTATCATTCTAACCTTTATCATAAATAAAAAAAGGGTTAATTTTTCAAGAGAGATCAAGAACTGTTTAAGTACGAAGTTACCAGACACCAGGAATTCATTCAACAACAATTCCATGCTGGACTATGAAACCAATGACAGAATCAAATACATTTAACAATTATTTATAATCTTGATAACATACTACCTGAGAGAGAGAGAGAGAGAGAGAGAGAGAGAGAGAGAGAGAGAGAGAGAGAGAGAGAGAGAGAGTTGTCATGTTATAAAATGGACCTGGAGAGAATACACCGAACCAGTAGTAGGATACTAGCTACAGGTAAACAAATGAATAAGTAAATAATATGAATATGCACTAGCTATGTGTGGTGAATCGCTATATTTTATATATTATGAAAATAAAACGCGTCGCAGTAGGTAGCCTACTATTAGCTCCCCGCCCGCCACCAGAGTTGAACCATGGCCACAGCAGACCATAATATCTAGTATGTATTGACACCTACACAAACTTCCTGGACAGTTACGAATTAGTTGAATATTTACGTGCTCACCTACCTATAAGGTCGAGCACCTACCATCGACACTGATCCGAAACATTAGCTAAAACCATACGTGCCCACGAAGAGAAGTGCTGTACGACATTTTGGCCGTCATACATCGTCGCCAATTTAGTGAAGCTTCACACATACGCCGATGCATTTACAAATTGTTTCCATGAATTCTAGTTGTCATAGTAATGCAATAATGACAGAATTGCTCTAGTATGTATATATACTACAAACAGATACGTTAATTTCACTTATTTCCCCGGTTTTGTTAACCCAATTTGGAGGGTAAACACATACCAATTGGCAACACTGCGCGGCTCTGCATCTGCCGACTGCCAACTTGCCAAGTGCCAACTTGCCAATCGACTGTCGACCAGAAGCGAGGACTGACCAAGTAAGGACTACGCCAGTCTGGATTTCATGATTATCGTGAAGCTTAATTTTTCCTTATTTCGGGATTAGTGTGAAGCTTTGTTTGTTGTCGCTGG
>NC_087212.1:80071709-80096709 GCF_015104395.2 Macrobrachium nipponense | reverse complement strand
GAGATATAAATAATTCCTCTATTTAATTACTGACCCCACGCTAAAATGACCATCCCGTTTCTCAGCTAAAGCAAAAATTTGCCGAAAAATATTAACCCCGAAATCTTATGCCAAAACGCCGCAGATTACATATAATAAGAGAAAAAAACATTAGAAGGAAATAAAGGAGAAGGAAAAAAAAGAAAAATGAATGTAATTGCACGATCATATATTAATTGCCACAACCAATTCTTTTCAATTTCGAGATATTTGTTAGCCTCGACTGACCTGTTCGTTCATTTAAAACTACAAACCTATTTCCAATTTTCTCTTCAATGACTTTAAAAGGACCTTCAAACTTCGGGCCTAGTTTGTAATTTAACTCATTTCTCACGTTAAGTTTTAAAAATACCTTATCACCGACATTGATCTTGGGATCAGATGATTTACTAATACTCTTCTGAACCATATCTCTGGTTGTGGATTCGAGATTACGGCTAAGGCATGCGTGTCTCTCTCTCGCTGTGGATATCAGCGCTTCAACCGTATCCTCCCCCTGGTGAGGCGTAGTTAACAAATCAAATGTGCCTCGCGCTGGATAACCAAACAAAGCTTCAAAAGGGGACATTTTAATCGAATCACTAACCATGGTGTTAATGCTATGTCTAACAACGTTAATATATCTGTCCCAATTTCTATCATTACCACCTACCGTTTTTCTGAGCGCTTCGAGCACTTTCCTGTTTGCTCGTTCGCACAACCCATTAGCCTCGGGTCTGTATGGAATAATTGTTATTTTCTGTATCCCCATGAATTCAGCTAAACACTCCAAGGTTTTGTTCACAAATTCCCTCCCATTGTCAGTTAATAGAACTTCGGGTGAACCATATCTGCAAACGATACCATTGAAAAACGCTATGGCAACTTCTTCGGCCGTTTAATGCTTAAGTGGGAAAATTTCTACTATCCTTGTAAGTTCATCTATTATCACTAGCAAGTACTTGTTCGCATATCTAGACTCACAAAAATTCCCTAAGACATCCATATGTATTCTCTGAAAAGGCCTACTCGGTATAGGATACGATCCTAATTTGCATGACATTGTCCTAGCAGGCTTACATGCGTTGCACACCACACAATTCCTTACGAAATTTTCCACATCTTTACCCATATTTTTCCAAAGGTATTTAGCCCAAACCTCATCATATGTTTTTTCTATTCCCAAGTGAGGACTACCGAACCTGCAATGAACTATATCTAAAACCACTGAAATAAGGACTTTCGGAATTACGATCTGTGTCGTATCTCCTTTACTTTCACTGGTTCTCAACTTATATTTAATTTTCCTAACGAACAGATTTCCTTCTAACTCCAAACCCGAAAAAGGCAAGCTATAACGTTTCTTGACAAATTCCCCTCTCAGAAATGCTTTCGCATCTGCTAAAACCTCGTCTTCATCTTGCCTTAGCTCTATGAGAGGTATATCCCATTGTATGGCTTCGTTAGTGACCTTCGTTCCTTCTTCTTCCCATCTATTAGCCTCTTTCTCTACCTGTTCTCTGATTGTGAAAGGTATGCGATAGGCAGGAATATAAATAGGTTTTGAGTTGCTCTCCAAATTTACCTTATGCTCTAACACATTAGTCAACCCCAATTTATCACCTTGCAAGGCTACAGTATCCCCAAATTCTGCCAAGAGCCCGCTTATCACTTCAACGTGTTCGCTATAATCCGCATTAGCCAAATGTTTTCTGAATGTTTGTTTCCTTGATTGTATTTCGGCCTCCGAAAACTCGGGTTTCCCCTCTACGATAGCCACAGAACCACTATCACAATTCCAATCTTGGAAATCTACTATATATGTGTTTTTCTGGTATCTCCTAGCTGTATCATTACAGTTTAATAGCTCCACCCACGTAACCCCATTCTTGGATACACTGTTCACCGATACCATGCTAACAACTCCTCTGAGCATTTCGCTGTTTTCAATAACACACACATCTGTAGGTTTTCTCATTTCCTTCAATTTAACTTTTACCATAATCTTTGAACCTGGTAGTAACATAATATCTTCAAATAAAACACCTCTATATTTGTGATTAGTATCTCCCCTTGCCACCGGCCCATACAAATTACCACTCTCAGTATTATCCCCAGCATTGTTAGTATCAGAAATAACATCCATATTAGTATCATCACCAGCATTGTTAGTATCATTGTTACCACTATGAACTCTGATAGAACCCCCATAATCATCTCCCATATCACCAACGTGTGTTTTAACATTACCTTTCCCCATAACACTCGTATTACCGCCATTAATACCACCGAGCACTCTCCTCTCCAATAACCTCCATGTCCTCCATTCTATTCACGTCCTCAATAGGGTATGAGATAACCCATTTTCCCGATTGTTATCCCATTAGCACCCGCATGGATCGAAATCTTGTGTCTTCTACAAGAAGGATGACCCAACATGATTTTATTACCTAAGGCAATTCCTTTTATTACCAAAAAAGGTTCTGTTAACACTCTGTCACCGGGAGCAAACTGTATTTGAACACAACCCAGGGTATTTAATCTATGGGCTTGCACATCACACACCGTCTCCGTTGAGGGCTGCAAAGGGTAATTGGAGAACATGGATTGATACAAATTATAGTCCATTAGATTTATTGATGCCCCGGTGTCTATAAAAATTGGGATATCCACATCCCCTACTATTCCATAGACTATAGGCTTGGGCTCTGGGGCGTCCCCCACGAGACCACAATGGCATATACCAATCACCTGTACCCTTTTTGTTGATCAGGCTTCCAAAAATTTCGCCGATCCCTTTGCCCTCTGGTTTGACCGGCCTGGGAAGTTCTCACATTATAATTACCAGAACCTTGAGTTGCAGGCCTCGCATCTCTTTGTATCTGAGACAGACAAGACTGCCAATAATGCTCAGTACTTTTACACATTCCACAATATTTAACCTTACACAATTTCTTTGGATGTCCTGGTTTATTGCAGTTGAAACAATGCAACTGCTGTTGCTTTTGATCGATCAATCTTTTGTTATACTCAACTTTTGCACACAGACGATGAGGAGAAAGTTCCGTGTCTCTCTGTACTCTACCCTTCGGGCCTGTCCCGTTAAAAAATGTGCTATCTACGGTGGGACATTTAGACCTGTGTTAATCTATTTGGGTATAAAGTAATTCTTTGTCTGAGGTAGGGTCAACCTTTTCATCAAAACTATCCACTATTGCATGGGGTACCTCATGTAGGAGCAGGGAAAAATAGATCAGTTTATGAACATTATTTAGGGGGAGATTATCCCCTGTAACCCATTTAGATGTTTTCAATTTTCCTACCCAATCTGCCACTGCGTCAAACAGCTTTGAACTATGTTCTACAAGGCTATTAGTGCCTTTCCATAGTTTATAAAGACCCCGAAGGTCTCTCACCATATCTCCATGTTCCTTTGAGCCATATGCTGTTTTCAAAAATGCTTGCAAGTCTGTCCAGGTACGACATTTTGTGAATTGGAAACTCCTTGACCTATGACTGAGGTCTCCCTTATTGAAATCTAGCAAAGCTTTCGCCTCTCTGAATGCCTCTACATCGTCTACTATATTCTTTCCGGCTAAATAGTTATTAACTCCTTCTATGAAGATATTTACAGGCTGTGACAATGCGCCATCCACAATCCCTTTGAATGGGCTGACCCCCGCAGAAATGTTCGTCACGTGATGTAGTAGCGTCGTCGGTTTAGTATCCGCCATTTTATCTTGTTTCCCAAGGCTGTTTTTTCCGATACACTTCCCCGATCTCAATAGCATCAGTGTATTTATATACACTAAACCCAATCAAGAAAAATCAACAGAAATTTTCCCCCAATAATGGATAACAAAAGGTAAGCATGCCCCGTCCCCAATCACAAAATCAACCCCACGAAAATGACAATAAAAAAAATAATAATAAGGAGGGGATAGGAAAAGAAAAAGCACGCAAGATGTTTCCGAGCTAACTCGCCCTCTCTCTCTCTCTCTCTCTCTCTCTCTCTCTCTCTCTCTCTCTCTCTGGCACGACTCGCCGCAAAAATCCCACTCAGGCAAGTTTGCCACACACAAATACAAGGAACATGAACAAGAACAAAAGGGTACAGAAAATCCACAAAATAAAAAAAAAAAAAAAAAAAAAAAAAATAAGAAAGAAAAAAAAAAACTCGAAAATACACTTACGCCTTCATATGTCCGTAAACCGAATTCACATACACCGCAAACATACGCGAACTGCGAAACACTTTAATATGTCGAAAATTAAACTTTTTCTCCCCACGTTTTTTTTTAAACACCTTTATTCCGTAATCTCAAGAAATCAACTGACTTGGCTTGGGAGGGAAGACTGTCTGAGGAACAGCTTCTCTCTGTCGAATCAGCAGTAATGACCCTGAGTTTGCCTGTGACATGATTAATAACCCCTTTTCCTATAAAAAAAAAACGAAACCCCCTATTTCTAACTGGTCACCAGTCCCTTCGGAGCATACCTACAGCTTGAAAAATAGATAAAAAGCCTTTACCTCTGCCACCACTGTATACCCTCCTTATTCCCTAAACTACACAAACTGGGAACTCTTACCTGTTGCCAACGGTGCCCTGTCTGTAAGATGTCATGAGGCTTATTAAGACTGCTTAAATATAAAAAATACTATTTATTTCCAAAGCAATTGGTTATAACAAAGAACAAAATGATTAACAAGTCATAATGGCATAAACACCCAAATCTACCCATAAAGAAACCAGTAAGATAACATTCTACCCTCCTGACTAAGGTTACACTCTCAAACCCCAAAAAGTCATATTGTCTAGTATTAGTCAGGTTAGAGATTCCCGTTTCTAATCAACCATGGAATCGGACCCATCTGTAATAAAGATAATAGGTATAAAAAACATATCCCCCACATCACTCTTTTCAAAGTATTTACGTAAAGAGAGTATTTTCACACTTTTCTCTCTTTTCCAAAAGGTAACAGTTTTTCTAAGTTTTTATAGAATGTGTCCTACCTTTTCGATGGGTGTTTTCTCCCGACACTCGGGGCAACCACTTAACGTTATCTCGTTTGCACAAAGAATGCGTCTTCCACAAGTACCCTGAACCAGTAGGCCTGTAATACGTGTACAAATGAATGCACATGCCTCGCAAACGGGGGAACGACCTCTGAGACTAGTTGCTTGTTCAGCAAATACCTTTTTCTCCAATGTGAACTTGCAGCATACCACCCCTTGTCTCTAAACATATTATTAGCCATTCCCCCTCTTTTCACCTCTTAGATATATATATCCCCAAATAAATTTTGCATTGATCAATTTGAAAAATGTGCAGCAAGGTACAAGTACTATAATTTTTTGATTCCGTGTTTTGCTTTAGTACTGATGAATGGAGGGAGACGATAGACAATCCTGTTAGTACGGTGACCCGTGGTGACACTTCCCTTAATCATCCATACACGAGGAAATGGCATTGCCACCATACTGTCACCCGTTTCCCTGAAAGGTTTGAACGAGTTTAAGAAAAATGGCAGAAGTGCTAATCACCCTCGACTCGAGTCAACCTTTTGTATATATAGTAGCCAAGGCAGTCTGTGAGTGACGTGCCCGCCTGGTGCCACGATCGTTCTCATGCGAACACAGGGGAAACGTTTCCTACAACCTTATGGGAAACCCTGCACTCTTTTCAACGTGTTTTCTCGGATGTCCGTCAAGACTTGTCAAATGATTTATGCGCTATTTACTATATACAATATGTACTGTATGTAGAAATAAAAGTATTTAATTTTGCTTGTATATTTATTCTACGGTTAAGCCGTTAAGTTTTGTAGATATGGCAACTACATTATGGTTATTTTCTCTACAGTCTTTAATGATTGGTAAAATACCATGTAGAAAGAGAAGTTTTAATTCTGTCTGCTGTAGTTTGTATACACTTGAACAATATAGTTGACTAATTTGTGGAAGTTATGTGCTTTTCTTTCCACCATAAATTTACAGTCGTGTTTTACTCCAAAGGCATAACTCATTATCGTTCTCTATTCATGAAACAAGCTCATCTTTGACAAGGTCATAATGAGGGTTTCCGGTCTGAGTCCGATTTTTTTTAGCTATAACGTTGTATGAATTCGAAGTTTCCTTTTAAGGTAAAATTGAAGAATATACTACTACCTTTAGTTGTTCTGGCAGATCAAATTCAGCAGAGTCCTCTCCGTACCAGGTTTTAGGACTTATTGATAACGTGAATAACATTACCATAACATTTCATTAACACTTAAAACTGCAGCAGGCCTGGATCTAAGCCTCAAGATACTAGCCTATGTACATTGCTGTAGTACAAGTAGTAGGAAAAATTGTCAGGCATAACCATGGTTGTATGGACTGATGGTATTAACCCTACATGCCAGTGACTTTTCAGGTAGATTTCAGCGCAGTGAAAAAACTTTTATTCTATACAATTCGTCATTCGGAATAATATTTTACGAGCTGTAGGCCCGTACCACGAATAAACAATACTCCTGCCTTAATAAAAAGCTTTACAACATTCCTTACGTATTTTATTATATATATAAAAGCAGGAGTGAAGTTGACTGTGATCTAACATACGTTTGCCTTTAGGTTATTTCAACAGTCTTAAAGAATATCATAAATGCAAAAAGGTCTCTTATTTGTGAGATATGATCCCTATTCTTTTGTGAACTTGGCTCTGTAATTGACACAGCTGATGGTCCAGCACTGGGTGCCAGAAGTGTTTTTTTTTTTTTTTTTTCGCCGCTGGTCTCCGCAGTTGATATCGATGCTCTCTGTGACAACGATCACTAAACAATGGCCCCTTACGTGCACACGATCGTCGCCTGTCTGTCCATCTCCCCTCTCTATCAACGGGCTGTCGTATTCGCGGGAGCGTTCCTTGCAGTCCGTGGGCGGAGTTATTGGCCAGAATTACCTATGTTATTGTTTGTAAATTTTCATTTCTATACTTTCTCTTGCGTTTCCACTAGAACTACTGTCATATTTATAGTAGCTACATTCTCATTCTCTTCATTCACTTATTTACGACCTATTTCTCTACCGTCCCCTCTAACCTTGGACCAGTAGTTATTAACCATTTTATTACCACGCCCCATCTAAGAGTTGGTCCTTTCTTTCACGCCCCCCCCCCCCCTTCCATCTATCCCTCCCAGATTTATAGGAAAATAAAACGAAAGGATGAGAAAGCGAAGGGGTTTCGAGGGACAGGGAGGGAGGTCAATCATTACAAAACCTGGTCAGACCAACGAGCCTAACTAAAGTAGTAGGAAAGTAACGTTATAAGACGAAACTTTTGCATTTTGTCATAAACTTCTGAATATTGGTTCCTCACTCTTGTTAAGAGAGTAACGATTATAATTAGTTTTTTTTTTTGCTAGGACTCGCTCCTCCCCTGGAAATTGCTGCCCTCCCACCCCCTCCCCTTCCAGGTTAAGAACGACTGCCTTAGATATTAAAACTCATATTGGAGTAATTAGTTTTTATTGTTACGAGGGAACGATTTTTTTTTTTTTTTTTTTTTTTTGAATGTCAATGAAGTCTTGTAAATCCTATGATAGGCTATACTGCTCCATATAAGCCTTGAGCTGAAAATAAGATTTATTATTATTATTATTATTATTATTATTATTATTATTATTATTATTATTATTATTATTATTATTATTATTATTATTATTACTTATACTGTTAAAGTTTGTAATAATAAATACTGATCATAGCTATTCTCTACTACAGAGTTAAGTGGAACTGTATATTGAAGATGTCACAGGGAGACTGGTACCACCCTATTTTAGCCAATCTGTAAATTGTGGACTTATAAACGTGTTGTCTGACTATAATTTTGATAAAATTAGTCGACCTTCTCCCTTGATATCGGCCATATATACATATTCATATGGCATCAAATAAATAATTATCAGAATGCCCTCTGCCTCCCGGCCAACCAACTCGCCCCCACCCCACCCCATCAACTCTTAAAGACCAGATGAGGCCCCCTGGATATATCAGCAACTTGTCTTTTTATGCGCTAAAAAGCAAAACTGGCTCTTGGGTGTGGCAGAAACCTCTGCTTTCGGGAATGCTGTGTTGAGGGGAGAATGGGGATTGGTGGGTTGGGAGATGGGTTTGGGGAGTGGGGGGAGAAGAGATAGGGGCTTCCGCAAGACCACCGAGATAGAAGGCCTGTTCGATGTGACGTGATGACGTCGACCCTGGTATCTCGGTGGCCTTTCTGACACGCCATGATTCACCGAGCTGCTAGCGCTGACTACGCTGCCAGACAAAAGAAATGTAAACAAGACCTCACCGAAATCAACCATTTTTTGGTTTGCCAGTTATTCATTTCCTTATTTTTCTCGCCTACGCTAATTAGTGTACACCAAATAATACTTACTTGAAACACAAGTTATGATATTAATATAGAATACTGAACAAAAACAATTTATTTAGTTACATTACAGTGTACTATGTATACCAAAGAACAAACATGTTTATCATTATTAAAAAATATTTATACATTAATAGTCAAATTGCAAGACGGCAGTGCATTGGTTTACATCACACACAAAAAAAAAAAACCATGGTTCTTTCTGCCATTTGTGAATGAAATAAGTTCTCTTACCTCCAGTCATTATTTGGTAGTTGAATTTTCTAACTTTCTCTTTTTAGTAAAGATTTTTTTGGCTACAATATAGTTAATTTTCTTGGGAACAACAGTTATTCAATAAAACGCTAGCAGAAAAAAAAAACATATTAATTTGTCTATGTTTTTGTGTACTATAACCTTCATTATTTATTGAGTAGCATATTTATTATTCAACCCTTGACCCTTGGAACGTTTACATTCACGATTGCACACATGTAAAATTTTGACATTCTGCATCCTGAATAAAAAGGCACAGTGATTTTTTCCAAGAGTTAGCAAAGCTTGAATGAGATACTCATTGGATATTTGTAAAACTAAATGAACATTTTGTTTCTCAGAAGTGTAAGAAAATAATGTTTTAATGAGAGTTTATATGAATGTTCAAAGAGTAAACATCTATATCATAAAGTTTTTCAAAAGGCTGAATGGTGCATAATGAATTTCATTTTTCATATCATTTACATAAAAAAGAACGACTTAAGGAACTTCGTTGTTTTATTTATAACTTTCTGGCCAAGCCAATTATTCTTAATACATTTTAGCAAATTCACTGAAACATACACGATAAAAGGGGTTTATTTCTGAAATGGGTGGGGATACCCTATATATATAGACAGTTGTGGATCGCTAGCAAAATATGACATTGCTTTCCTAATGATAGCATTATGAGTTACAATGCAATACACAGGGAAAACTATTTTTTCATTGCCGGCAATTACTTTCTTCAGTGTGCAGTGCAGAACATCAGTTTTTATGCTTTTAATGTTAATTTGTACAACTTATTTGAATATAGACTTTACCTGTTCACCATAAAATCAAATGTACTTGTTGCAGCTTCACTACTGTCAAAGGCTGAACGAGCAATAGTTCTGCCTTTATAATGAAAATATGGTTTTAAGTGAGTTTCAGCCACCATCAGTATCACTATTTTGTCATTGGGTAGTAATGATTTGCATTTACTCTTAATGTACATCGTTTGATTTTGTTCGGAAGCTGAGCAGACCTGTTTGAAAAAAACACTCTCCTGATGGTAGAGTAACTTTAAGAGGAACTACTATATAACAAAAACACAGTATTACCAGCTCTGGTGAATAATCAAATTTATTCAGTCATTAACTACAGCTGTTTAAATATGAACTTCAGTACAGGCAAGTGTTTGAAGTACTGCCCATCTAAAATTATTGGCAAAAGTGAAATAACTAGTTTTATAACAGCAATGCTATTGCAGCGTTAGAAATACATTCAGGAGTATCAGCTCTCTGGAGTTATTGAATACTGCTTAATGATATTCGTAGGAATCATGAAATCTCCAGTGACATACTTCATTGACATGAAAAATGCATGTACTGTGCAGTTAGCCTTAAATGTAGGCATGGCATTGTGTCATACAGTTTCACATTTCATTAATCTGTACTCAAGTTTTACCTGCGGAAGAAGAAATGTGGTCTTTTAATATTTTAAGTGAATAAATGATCACTAAAAAACCTAGTAATGCAATGAGGATAGGCTAGGTTAGGACGTTAGGTTATTGAAATTTCTAATGTAGGCTCCTGTTTTGAATCTGTAACCCTTAGAATCCTTGGCAGTCCAATTTTATGCACCTTAACCCATCTAGGCCCAAAAGGTTTGTCCCTTACCCTTGACTATTGTCAACGGTAACTTACCTATTTCCCCATCCCTATACTGTACTCAAGTTGCGATGAACCTATAACTTCTATATGTGTGGTAATGTAACTCTGAGTACCCTGTTTGAAGTTTTTATCACACAGTTAGGTATCATGTTTGCAATCTTCTTACCTGACCCAGCCCTTCCCCAAAACATTGTAATAGTGCTCTTTACCACATAAATAGGCTACAGCATGCTTTGCTAAATTTCTTCTGGGGTTTCTCTGCACTTGAGTATGTAGGTTTACCTTTTATTATATTTACTGGGAGTTCTTTGTCTTATGCTAGCCTATATTTGATTCTGCTAAGCATTGGTTGACATGAATTCCTACTAAAATTCAATGTAGGCTAAACCAGTCTTTCTTTATATTGCACCTGACCTTGTTGCTCACAACTTCTACCTAAAAAATGCAGATGACTGTATTTATATTGCAGTCGAAAGTCATCCAAAGACAAAAGTCATATAGGTAGGCTAGTTTGTACCTATTGCAGTGAACTTATTGCTGAGTTTATCTGCTTACCACAGTAAGTTCATCCAGTAAAGGACACAAGATGTATCCATGGCTCGCTACCTCATTATGCCATACAAGTTTTATGTTCCAGTTCATAAATAAAACAATGGAACCACGAAAACACCTTGTGTCCAAGTTATGTAATGGGAGGAAGATCGAGTCGAGTGAGTCACCAGTCACTCGCCAGCTTTGGAGAGTCGGACCACCAGGGTCGACGTCATTGCATCACATCGAAAAGGCCTTCTATCTCAGTGGTCTTGGTGTCAGTCTACTTCTTTCTTCAGTGTCGGCTGTTGATTTTTTTTTCGTCTGCTCATTAATAGATCAATATTTTCTTTTTTACACACACACACACACACACACACACACACACACACACATATATATATATATATATATATATATATATATATATATATATATATATTTATATATATTGTCATGGGCCAGGCTCAGTCCAGCAGGATCTTAAACACAAAAAGAATGACTGCTGACAGTGTAGACAGATAAAGGAGGAAGGAGCTAAACAAGTCCAGAAAAAGGTCGCCTTCAAGTAATTTATTAACATCAAAGATTTACATTATATTGTATATTTAAACAAACAAATCGGCAAATACATTTATACGAGTCAGTAAATACAACTTATAAAAATGAGGCAGCAGCAAAGTTACCAATTTGAATATAAATAATGTAAATCAAAACAGCATTGAGTCAACACATAATGGACATATCATAACTGACTCAGTAATTAACTTGGATAACGTGAGGAAATCCAGAAACCTTATATAAGCAAATCAATAAACAATACAGTTCATAAGTCAGCAAAAGCAAAACTACCACACGTCCAAAATAATTATCGCTGGTCCTCTAAAGCCCACACTGGAAGTGCCTGTTTCCCATTATTTCACAATAATGGGAAACAGGCACTCAAACACTATTATTGTGAGCTCCCAATAAACAGAAAACAACCATAGGGTTGAATACACAAAATCACAACAGGGTTCATAGATAACATCACAAAAGACCAAACCGTGGCAATTACACCGGCCAGCTACCACTACTGCAGAAGTCGTTGAACTCATCAACACAGGTAAGCTGCCGTGACAGACACATGGTACCAACAGGGACGAAGCCCAATGCACAGATGAACTCCAGCAAGTTGTCAGAACAGCCACTTGCTGCCCAGGGACGGATCCACACACCTAGACGAACTCCGGCAAGTGGTCGAGGCATGCTGCCATACAGCACATGATCTTGGCCAAACACTGCTCTGCTACCCAACCTCTGACTTCAATGCTGGCCTGCTACTGACTGATGCTGTCGAAGGCAAGGCGACAAACGTCAACCCCAACAACTAACAAGTAAGGAGGCAACAACCACAACAAGGGAACAGTCGACAAATGATTGTCCTAGAAAAAACAGGTAAAGTTGCTAATCCTTATAATATATATATGTATATACATATGTATGTGTGTATAAGTATATATATGTATATGACCTGGTTTTGGTCATTTGCAGGTTCGGAATATAAAGGAAAAACACAAGAGTAATAAGTTTAAATGCATGCAGTGTAGGACATGCAGAAATAAAAATCGAGGAAACATTTAACACATGTGTATTCTTCTTAGCTACACAGGTGGCCTTTACTATACTTTACTACATTAGCTTACATCCGGACAGTTGGTGGGACTTATCGGCACGATGAGGCAATATATCTTTGTGGGTGCCGATGGCACTGAGTGCCAGGCAGCAGGCACTCGAGACAAAACTGTCAAAGTCTATTCAGTACTCACGGCAATAACGAACTGATGTGACTGCTTGTGCAGCCTCTGTATCAAATGCACTTCCACAAGGCATCACGATGCCACAGGCTGATTGGTGATTCTGGCCCCATAGACACAAGTAGCCAATCAGAAAGGGACATAGAGATGCATGGCACTCTTGAATTACGCGAGTCACACCAATTACGGTGACCAGAAATTTCGGTCCCAGAAAGTTCGGTCCCAGAAAGTTCGGTCTCAGAAAATTCGGTCCCAGTAATTATTTATATACTGACAATGAAATCGTAATCTAACTGATGAAAAAATTAAACAAAGTAAAGAATTAGAATTTTATTAATAAAAGTGTAAAAAAAAGGTATGTTTCTTCAACAAAAAAACCTATACAGTATAATATAAAATATAGCATATTGTGCACAAAATCAAGAAAATTGGGTCCCAGAATATTCGGTCCCGGAAAATTCGGTCCCATATCAGAAAAAATACTGTAAATGCATAGAAGTTTAAAAAGCAAAAAAATATAAAGTAACAAGTTCCTTCTTATCAATAAATACATAATCGATGATTTAAGTCATACATAATATTTCATTTGATCAAATTTATCATACCCTGAAATAGGTTAATATTTGGTCGCAATTTACTTAGTTAAAGAAGAGTCCTGTCATATGTTGCTTGAGTTTTGTCCGGCAATAAAATGAAAGCTCTTGGATAAAATCTCTCATTTATGAAGGCAGGAATGGTGAACAGCTGATACCATATACTTGGTGATGATTTAAATGTGCCATCCATTCCTAAAATTGATGCATTTTCCAGTTGCTGAAGACCTTCGTCGGAAGCGAAGATTAAAACCCGCTTTTCATCATCACTGCCTGTGTCGCATTGCAGGAACAAATGACCGCCTTGTAAATATTTAAAAGTATCTGGTACTTGAAATCCTGCTCGAAGAAGAGGCAATGGAGGAGCGCCAAAAGCCTTATTGCGCCAATTTGTAATGCTTCTTGAAACCGTTTGCAACCGTGGTAATTCATATTTTGCATTCTCACTAATATTACTTGTAGCTTCGGAAATGAGCACCCGAATACTTGTTTCACCTCCTTCCTGCAACTTTTTCCTCAATATTGAAATGGCGAGACGACATGATCATGACTGTTGATTGTTGAAATTATTATAGGCTCACCTGGTTTATTTTCTGTATGAACAAGAGCACAACATGTGTTACAGTTCTCACAGCGCCACAATTTCTGTCTTGTCGGAACTAAACTTATGAAAGTTATAAACATAGTAACTTCATCAATCAATTTGTCTTTGTTTTTTTCACTTTTAAGATATTTTGCAGCCATGATGGGGTTCTTCAAACAGGAAAATTGTGCTTATCCTGGACGGAGAGTGACTAAAAACTGAGTTACAAATGTCACCGTTTCTTATATATAGGCGGTGTCAATGAATGTTAATGAAAGTACACAAATTATCTTTCTCAAATACCATTACAAGTGCTTAAAGTCCTATATGACAAAACTACCTAAAAACATCATTTACCACCACGTACCCTTTTGCTTACAGTTTGTAAACAAATCCCAGGCTCACAAAGTTCTCACGCTCTTGTTCATCTTTGTAAAATTGATCTCTAAAGCAAACGAGTCATTAAAGTTATTGATAGAAATAAAAGATTTTCATTTCTTCTAACATCATATTTTCCATATATTTATGTCTTTTTTCAGAAAGGTTATATTGGGCTTGGTTATTTAGATTTTAGAAATTTTCTGGGACCGAATTTTCTGAGAATGAGATTTCAGGACCGAATTTTCTGGGACCGAATCTTCTGGGACCGAATTTTCCTAGCACCCCAATTACTACCATCTTTAGCAGGTATTCTTGTGTTGCGCATACAAACAATATCAATATTATAATGGTTTCATGTAACTTCAGTATATCTCAGGAAAGGCATATTTGACACTGTATGTCCCGGAAAGACATAGCTTGAAGTCATCGGCGGCAGAGTTCTTTGAAGCCCTTTGAGCAATGCCATTTGGAGGATGAATCGCTTCGATAGATGTAGTCTCTGTTCGCCAACATTCCCATTGGCGAGACCATACAAATGATCTTGGATAGAGTTTACATGGACCCCGACACTCATCATTGAACATCCTTGAGCATGCCCTTCGAGCCCTGCTGGAAATCTGACCACTGCAACCACATACGCCCAGATCGATGGAGCAGTGATGGGATCTCCCCTCAGAGTCCTTTTCACCAATTTCTGTATGGGTACTGTCAAACAGAGGGTCTTTCATGATTCAAGCAAACTGAGGATGTACGTCCACTATATTGATGATGCCTTCGTCTGTGCCGACTCCCAGGATGAGATAGAGCGGCTGACATGCATTCCACGGCCACAGCTCCATCACATTCACAATAGAACACTGCCAAGACTGCCACCTCCCCTTCCTTGACGTCTTTGTTGAACAGCAAGATTCCCAATTCAGCACGAAGATGTACGCGAAGCCGAGCCCACCAATCCAGACAAAAAGATCAATCTCATAATATATTATGAAACAAAGAAGATGAGCAGCCTGGTGATGAGGAACAACCCTTCGGAGTGTGGTCTACTGATACACGTGCCCGGTCCAAGGATGCCTCGGCAAATACATCGGTATGACTTCCATGCATTTCTCTGAGCAAATCTCCTGCCACGCCCAAGAAGGAGCCATATTTAACCACACCAGGACTGCCTATAACAAACAAATAAAAAGAAATCAAGATCATAGACCAGACTACAGATCCCTGACGTCTGCGCCTCTTGGAAGCCCTCCATATAGGAAAGGAGGGACCTAATTTGAACATCACACAGAAAACGTTTCTCCTCCCCACTTCTGCCCGGAGAGCAGCGAACGACCCCCTAACAATGCCAGATAATCAGGAGCTCCCACAGGATGATAGGACTCCAGCTACAGACAGAACTCCTGACCTCCATCCCCAGGCACACTACTGTGCCGCTTGCATGACAGAATCTTCGTGACCATCAATGTGAGATCCCCAGCTTTGCCCAAGACCTGCCCAACCAATGAGAATTCAACTCTAGGTCTGAGCTGCTAAATATACAGACTCATCTAGAATATGACCTGCATAGAGGTTGAAACGTCATGTGGATACCACCTATACCAGCACTAACACTAACCCGGCCTGGAATTGAACTATGCCTATGGAATAATACCAGCATTGATTACGACCTCTGCTTGACCTGGACTTGAGATCCTATGCTGTTAATACCAGTATATGCCAGAATCCTGTTTTAATAAAAGATCACCCTCAGCATTTTTATCATTTTTGAAAATTACCAATATGAATGTTGGTCAGTTACTCAGAAACATCGCTGAGCCAGAGAAGTGGATTATTAGAAGGCGGGGGTCTGGGCCCGCCAGACCACCTTCACATCTCGTTACCTTCGGGATATCACCCACAGGTTCTTGGACACCTTTTCCTTGGTACCAGTGGTGGCTGCTCAACAAGTTGTGTAGCTTACCCAGCTCCTCTTAACTGGACAGAATTGCATCTCACCTCGTTGTACAGTATGATTGAGAGTGACTGTGGAGTGACTGGTTCTCCTTTCATCTCTTTCATTCTACTTTTTCCCTTCGGGTAGAGAGTAATGGGGACCGTTACATGCTGGACCGAGCAGCTGATGCAGGTAAGACACACTTTGCAGTAACTTACCTATTTTCCTTTCCCTTCCCAAGGGAGGTAAGAGGGACCTGGACATAAGAAAAACCCATAACTTGTGTTTGCCTTACTGTGTCTAACATAATGGATCTTAGCTTTCTCTTCAAGAGGACACACTCCCCCTTATATGTAAACCTAGAAGACTGGCTATGATCTTGCAGTTCTATAACTCCAATCAAAAGTCAGTGACTGGATTCCCTTCCTCCCTCTTACGACCTGGAAGGAAATCTCAGGTTGGCTGAACCCCAGTCAGTTCACTGGAAATCACTCAGATTTCACCCACCAATCAGTGAGTCTTCCTATCGTAAAGGACCGAGGGTTTGTATATCGTGTAGGAACAAATCACAGTTTTTGAAAGTAAATTGTATTTTTCCCAGCTATACAAACCTGACGTCCTTTACACTAACTGCTCACTTCACGCAACCCCTCAATCTGCTACCTGGGCCAAAAGCAAATTGGAATGTTTACGGCTAGTTGAAAGGACTACCAACGACCAGACCAGTATTTAACTACCAACCCGCCTTGTTAAAGATTTCGGGAACCACGTCCAGGCTAAGCCGCAAGTAATTCCTATCGTAAAGGACCTCAGGTTTGTATAGCTAGGAAAAATACAATTTACTTTCAAAAATTGTGATATCTCTGGCAGAAGCAGACATCCACACTGGAAAACAGTATTTTGATAAAAGGAAAGACAAATAACCCAAAACAGGTTGCATTGATTTTCACATTTACAATTGATCAATGATTCCCTTTTCCAGTTGAGAGCGACCAGAGTCACTGAACTGCGCCTCATTGTCAGACTTCTCAGTTCCAGAGGTCCTTTATTTGTCGAAAGGTTGGACTGTGGAACAGCCTCCCTGAGGATTGCAGTCAGCTGAAACTTCAGAAGTTCAAGCGAAGATGCAGTGCATTGCTTCCCTAACTCAAGTCTCCTTGTATTTTAGTCATTTACTTACATTTTCATTTGTCTGTTAATGTGTAAATTTACCTTTTTTTATAATAACTGATATCTTCTTTCTGTATTTCCTGTTACCTTCTGTCACTTCTTCCAAAGGAACACCATATTCTTTGGAAAATTGAATTTCAAGTCAGTGGCCCCTTTGGTGTTGCTTGTTTCACATGAATAGGGTTCAACGTCTGAATAATAATATTTATTATAATAATCATTGCCAATAGACTATTATTATCACTAAGAATGCCTCTATTGTGTTTTTTTATGAACAGTACTGGAACCTTCAACTCGACTGGATTTCACAGAATACGAGCAGGATGGCTGCACTGAAAAGTCACGCGTGAGCGATCAGCATTGCCTTAAAGGTTTGCAATATGTTGTTGCTTTTGACCTCATTATTAGTAGCAAAGGTAATTTTTCATATCAACTTACCTTTGCTTTTAGTAATGAGGTAAGTTGATATGAAATATTGCCCACCTCATTATTAGTAGCAAAGGTAAGAATATTTCATAACTTACCATTGCTACTAGTAATGGGATAAGCAATATTTCATATCTTCTGTAGGGGGATAGTGTCGTCAGTGCACCTCATTCGGTGCAATGTAGGCATTACTTAAGGTTCTTTGCAGTATCCCTTCAGCCCCAAGCTGCAACTACTTTCGTTCCTTTTACTGTACCTCCTATCATATTCTCTTTCTTCTATCTTGCTGTCCACCCTCTCCAAACAGTCTTTTCTCGTAGTGCAACTGCTTTGAAGTTTTCCTCCTGCTACCCCTCTCAAACCTTTTGCTGCCAATTTCAGTTTCAGCACTGAATGGCCGTATTAGTTGCCTCAGTGCTTAGCTTAATGCCAAAAATCTATATAAATCAAATCAAATTAGATATTTCATATAAATTTACATTATTAGTAGCAAAGGTAAGTTGATATGAAATACTGCTTTCGTTGTTAACATCATAACAGATGTTTTTGTCATTACGTTTCCTGCCTCTAACTTGTCTTATTATTTTTCTTCAGGCTTATGTAGTACTACGTATGTGGCCCAGTCTGACAACTCAATATCTTACATCTCGTTGCAAGATCCCTACTCTGTATTATCTAAAGCATCTTGGAAAGTGCTTTGAAAGACAGTGACTTTTCATAGGACAAAAATCTGCTTATGCCAGTGACGTTGCATCCTAAGCAGATATGATTGTACAAGTGTAGCCTATATATATTAGTGTGGATATAATATGGCTTCATCAGCACTAATTGTGTCTCCAGAAGTGCTGAGAAATTTCAGACATCGCCACATCGTGACACATTGGGGAAGGAAGGTTTTGTTTATGGTATTACATAATAGTTTTCTACATGGACAAACCAAGACAATCAGTGAGATTCTCGATGATAAGAAACTATTAACTGGGAAATCTTTCAGTTACGAGGAAAGAAAAAATCTCGCTGGTAAATCTCCAGAGGACTTTGACATCACGCTGCTGTATAAAATCTGCGAGCAGCTTTGGCAGCAAGGAGTTAACAACCCTGGCGATGAACTGAGAAAATTAGTGAAACTAATCAAAGATGAGAGGAACCCTGTTAACCATGACATGCCTGTTAGGTCAAGTAGAGATTGGGAAAATAGACTCAGAGAATTTCAAGCAACACTCGAGGCAACTCTTGATAAAACCAAGTCTTGCTTTCGAGTTCGGTGGGATAAAATTGATCAGCTCAAAGTAGAGATCCAGGATGCTGTTTCAAAGCTGTGGAGTAAGATCCATGAGAAATATGATCCCTCAAACAAAAAGGATATGGAAGAGTTTAAGAAGGAAATAGCAGAGTTTCCGAGCGTGTTATCTGAACTAGTAAAAGAGTACTCTCAAAGAGAATTTTGTTCTTTTTATAAAAGCCGCTGTAAGACTTCCCCCTTTGACTGGCTACCTCAGTATTGTGTTGAAGACTCGTCTAATATCATTATTCCCTTACGAGTGGAGGATGATAAGCGGTTCAATCAAAATATAAGTATCATTGTAAATCAACAAGAAATCTTCGACACAAATAAAATGGGAGCTGATTATGAAGTTTTGATTATATCTGGTGATGCAGGTTCTGGAAAGACCACAATTCTTTGTTCCTTTGTAGAGAACTGGTATAAGAAGACAAGTGATATACCACAATTCTCTTCCTTCGAAACTCTGCTTTTTATGCAGTTCAAGGATCAGAAATACGACAACTTTGATGCATACCTTAAAGGATTGTTGCCACGGACTGTAGCTTATTATGATTTCCCTCTTGTGAAATCACATATCCTTGGTTCAAAATGCCTAATCTTTTGTGATGGGTACGACGAGGCTAATGTGAATTCCAAGAAACTCTTTGAAGAAATGTTAACACTGAAGTTGAATGCTAAAAAGATTGTCGTGACAACACGTTCATGGAATACTGAGGAACTAATAAATGTTGTGGACTCCAGAAAGTGTAGCAAAATCAACCTCAAAGTTTTAGGTCTTCAGGAAGAGGATTTCCACTTGCTCAAAGAAAAACTCATCGACTGCCGGGTGGAAGATACTATCAAACGGCTAAAACTCAAATCTAAGCTATCTAAGAAAATCAAAGAAATGGACAACATGACTAAAGAATGTCTGAAATCACCACTGCTTTTTAAGATGTTTATGCTTCTTTACGTTGATCGCCCATGTTTAAGGAATCAACTAAGTACCTGGGAAACGCTTTACTCACTATTGAAAAAGAACCTGGACCAGAGAATCTTAAACAAGACACGAATCTCTGAAGAGGAACTGGAGAAATGCTATGAATTGTACTTAGCATCGTCAGGGAAAGACATGGAAAACTTGCAGATTCGTTCTCAAGCGGTAAAGCAACACTTTAATGCCATCATGTCATCATATTGCATCCTAGAGCAGGCGTGATCCTCTGCAGATTGCCAACTTATTCTGCTAAAGCCACAGAAGTAAGCAGGAATTTGCAATTGCTAGCAATCTCTGTGATGACATATCAAATCGAAGGCATTAAGGAGAAAACATTCTCCTAGATGTGCTGCAGTCTAAAGCATTAACCGATACTTCAGTGTCAGATAACAAAACTCTGTTTAAGGAATTGGGGTGAGTCATTTCCTTCGTACCAGGAATACCCTAATAATGATGCATTATACAATCAAGTCAAATGCTTTCAAAACTCTTCATGTATCATAAAGCCTCTCTCAACAGAAGCATGATGAACTTTTGGAACCTTGCATGGAAACTAGACTGGATGATCGAGGTTTGCATTCACATGCACAGATGCTGTAAAAACAAAGCACATACACTCATTAAATCACTTTCTGTATTTGATGGAAAAATTATTAAGTAATCATATATATATATATATATAAATATATATATAATTATATTATATATATATATATATATATTATATATATATATACATGGAATATATATATATATATAATATATATATCTATATATATATATATATAAATATATATATATATATATATAGATATACTATAGATATATAAACGTATATAATAATTATATCTTATATAAAAAATAAAATATTAATAGATATATATATATAATACTATATATATATATATATATATATATACAGATTTCTGACTTATATCAGGATCATTCAAATGAAATGCTGTCAACTGGAACACTGCGGAGCCTGGAAATTGTGAAAAACATTCTGGCATGCTGGGCAGCTATAGGAGATTCACATCAACCGTGCATTTGTTGCTTGGATTTCAAGTGAATGGCGTCTGTGGTGGTGGGCTTATTTCATATAAATAGGGTTCATCTTCTGAGTAATATTATTATAGTCTTCCCTAAAGCTTCTATGTTATTCTATAGTCCTCTTACCTGTACAGAGAATCTAGTACCCTTTGGTTCTCATAATATAGCGTCAGATACCCTTTGGTTCCATGACCTAATATTAAAAGTTCCTTTTTTGCTTGGTACTTTATGTAGATACCCGTGTATAAAGATGGTCTATGATTTTCCTTATGTAAAACCAAACTGACAATTGTATCTGAAGCCTTCCTAGCACTGGGGGGCCATTTCATATGGTAACAAAAATGTCTGTAATGGGGAATTTCTATTTTTGTTTGGTACCTTCGTGTATATCTCTCTTCGTAAAGATTTTGTCTACTGTTGGTTTTCCTCTTTCTTGCACTAGGGGTGAATTGCATTTATCCCCTGCTGGTACAAAGTAAAGTGTGTGATTGGCCAAAATACTCGATATAACTATGCGATGTGCCTTTTTATGTAGGTATTATTTACTCTCTATCGAATGTAAGTACATTTGATTAAATAACAGCTATTTTATGAGAATGTTTGAAAAGTAGGAAAAGGAGATTGGAATGTTTCGTGTCAAGTTCATTGTTAAGTTTCGTTTCAATAAGTTTCATTAATTTTTTTTTATAAATATGTTGAATGTGTTTATTAAACCATCTCTCTCTCTCTCTCTCTCTCTCTCTCCTCTCTCTCTCTCTCTCTCTCTCATAACATTTCATTGTAGTGTGGTAAAATTCTCTAATTCTAACTCTCTCACTCTCTCTCTCGTGTAACATTTCACTGTAGCGTGCTAAATCTCTCTCTCTCTCTCTCTCTTATGTCTCGTAATATTTTATTACATTCTCTCTGATTCATAATATTTTGAGCGCTCTCTCTCTCTCTCTCTCTCTCTCTCTCTCTCTCTCTCTCTCTCTCTCTCTCAGGTTGAACGTAATATATAAGACAAACCATAAGCCGTGCCAGAGTTAATGTCTTTCAAAAATGGTTCTTGAGAATTATAGTTTAAAAGATTTTAAAAAAGTGAAAACTAGCATCTAGCGAGAGAGAGAGAGAGAGCGCTAGCTTTTATGAGAGCTAAAAATGTTTACATATGGCTAAAACGAAGGATTTGGGTGTCAGAATTAGGACACATTTCCTATGTCCTAAATAAGTTTATTTTGACTCAACACTTCCATATATACCTGAAAAATTGTTAAGGACTCTCATAAAACTCGAGGTTATCGGTACGAGGTATAGTAGATAAAAGTACTACTAAATGACGTCATCAAAGAACTGCCCATGTAGAAAGGCAATAATGGATATTGATGACGTCATAAGTGTGATGTCATTATTCTGTTCTCTGAAGCCATGTATAGTAATCAAGGTTGTGACGTCATAGTTGGGTTTGGTATATATAAGCAAAAATAGAGTAAAACTAAAAAGTCTACAGAGTAAAAATACTACTAAATGACTCCATCAAAGAATTGCCCCTGTAGAAGGCATGAATGGATATGATGACGTCATAGTTGTGACGTCTTCAAAGAACTGTCCATGTAGAAGGGCATGAATGAGTTTATGACGTTATGTTTGTGAGGTCATTAAAGAACTGCCCATTTAGAGGGTCATAAATGAGTATTTCATGACGTCATAGTTGTGATATCATCAAAGAACTGCCTATGTAGAGGGGCATGAATATATTGGATGACGTCACATGTGTGACGTCATTATTCTATTCGCAGAAGCCGTGTATTGTAATAGAGGTTGTGACGTCATAGTTGGTCTGGAATATATTTTGATAAAACTGTAGATTAAAAAGAAATAAAAACTAATAAATAACTGGACATTCTTTTATTTAAATCTAAGAAATAATTTCATAGGTAGAGGAGGTTACCCATGAAAATGATAGAACAAAAAATTTCCCCCTTGGAGCCAGCATTGCAATGCCCCAGAGGCAGGAATGCCCCCAGCGGGAGGTATACAGTCAGTCGGGTACCAACTTTGAAGCCGACCCAAGGGGCTTAAGTTTTCTAAGCTGGCAGCTGATTGGCCGAGGTGGGAGAAATTCTTATAAATACTTCCCCTGTGCTTTCCCAAATCTCTTTCAGTTTTCCATGTCACTAGTGAGGATTCTTCGACCATTTCAAATGTGAAAGAAAACGTAAGGATGGAGTCTTCCAAGATGGGCGTGGTCAAGTTACTACTGAGACAAGCCTTGGCCTACGTCGTTCACTCATATGGTTTTGTACTTGGGCAAATGCTTGCTTGACGTGTAGGGTCTAATGAAACATGGAGTGTTAAAACCGTAGAGATCTGTCTCGAAGCGTAATGGCCAAAACACTACTCCCAAGTTCAGTTTTCTGTGGATAACTTAGAATAGATCTACTGGTTGTAAAGATACACTAACATTCTGCTTTCCATTTTTATTGGGGTTTAGAAGCCTAAAGATTTTCTATGACATCTTCTTAACTAGAAAATGGGCCTTTTTAGTAAAATTGAACCTCAAATAAAACAGGAACTATTAAGCAAAAGACGGTAACGACCATAACTGTTTTGTTGAAATTTGAATACTGAAATTATCCGATTTTCTTAATACTTATCATTCTATAAAACGCTAAGCTTCATGTTAAGGGCATTTTTTTCTTCACAAAAAAAATGTAAATAAACCTTTAATAGAAAGTAACTCAGTAGAAAATGCTGTAAAAACAGATCTTCAAAATCACGTTTGTTGCATTTTCTTATGAATGTGCTTACTTTATATTTTGAATGAAAAAATTTCACCGCTTAAAGTTATTTGAACTGTAGATTTTAGGCTTAGCATAACATGCACCAAAATGCTTATCCAGAACTAATTTTCTTAATTAGTCTTTTTTTAATTTGCGTGATAATTTCGTCTACAAGATTCTACAAGAATGGAATATTTATATATATTCTCAATTGTCCCTCTGAACAAGAGAATTATAGGAATTTTGCAAATAAACCAAAAATAATCCAATTAACTTTATTTTACTTCAAATTACAAGCCATCCTCCAGTCATGTGTTACAACAAAAACAATCGATTACACCAAGACACATACAATCTCTTCAAAGCAGACAAGTGACTCAGACCCTTTCAGGTGGAACACGTGTGCCTTGAGGCACGGCCCCCTCCGAAAATAACCACTTCGTCTAATAGGCCTAACACCATTCAATGTAAGCGATTGAGTCAGGTAAATGGTCAGAGACGTGCAAAGCTAATGTCCTCCTGCCCTGAGTTCTTCCTCCCCCAGCAGGACAGCAGGTCGGACTAACGTCGTCGCCTTCACCCTACACGTAGACCACCAGGCCAGTTTAGGTTGTGTGAGGACATCTTACAAAAAATCCACCCCAATGGCAGGTATAATTAGGGAGGAATGTCCAGCTGCAAATTGGAACATTCCTTCGGGTGTTTTGAAGTTTGGATGTCATCTCAAATATTTTTGCCTCTAGTTTTAAGAAGACTTTGAAAAGCAGTTTTGTATTTTAGATTTTTAAAAAATATTTTCAAATAGCTCATCAATTTATTGATGATTAAAATTCCTTTTTGCATTGTTTATCTGAATTGGGCTACGTGACTAAAACCTAGCTAATAATGAAAACTGCTCTTTGATGTGGCACATGGATATATTAAGATTACTGTTTCACATACTAGAACAGAGCTACAATGTGCCAAAAGCCGTAACTTTGTATTGATCATCAGTACAGGGCTACAGAATAATGGACATTGCATTTTCATATGGACCATTACGAGCAGGGTACCGGTGGTACAATCACAACTCTAGTAGGAATATACTGGTTAGGAAAAACTTCTTAAAAGTTAAATTATTTTAATTTTGACCTTATACCTCAAGACCTGCCTTTAAATGCTAATGCTATACCAAACTTCAAATCTCAATAAA
>NC_087212.1:80056539-80071209 GCF_015104395.2 Macrobrachium nipponense | reverse complement strand
TTCAAATCTCAATAAATTAATTTTTTTCAGGTTTTAGGAGACACTGTCTTGACATTTTGTCTTATTCTTGAAGCAATTTTCATCTTTATAATCAAACTCTATTCTTGTGAGCTCTGTTGGACAAAAAAAAAAAAAAAAAAAAAAAATCCCTGAGCTGACACATTTTGTAGACAAATATCTCAATCGGACTGACTATGCAAAAAAGATTACACTAGATAAAAAATAAACCTTTCATGGGGAGAAAACTTGTGAACAACCACCGACACGTGAAGAGAGTACAAACCAAATATTTCAGGCAAGTCTCCACTTCCTGGGCAAATCCAACTCTGGCTCCCACACTGACAAACTTTGCAGAGAAATTAACTCCATTTTCTGTGGAAAACATTTCCCCCACACTAACAAACAAAACAAAAATTCCTAACAAAATAAAACGAGCTAAAAGACTTCCTGACCAATAAGAAAAGTTAAATTGATATGCTGTGTAGAAAACTTGCAAATCAACATATTTTCAAGTCCCCCGCCCAAATAGTAAAAATCACTGCCTAGTTATTTCCAATCAGAACAAAAAAAAATCCCTTGAATCAACAGATTTTTTTTTAAACTCTGTTTAAACAACACTTCCTAGGGGGAAAACAACCTCGGAATTTATAACACTTTCCAAGCAAAAGGAACTTTCAAGAACTATCACAATGGACAAAAATCCCTTCCATTTAACACATTTTCCGAGCAAAACCCTCCAGAATAAAAATTCTTAAGTAAAATTTTAAGTAAAAATACCACACTCCTACAAAGATGCACATATTTTGGGCATACCTCTCAAAATAGACGACCTTTCCAGGTAGAAACGATAAAAAAAAAAAAAAAACGATTTTGTAATGGCTTATTTTTGGGGCAAAGTTTTCAGAGCATAAAATTCACGAGATATAAAAGCATTATAAGCAAGTGACTCCGGTCTCAAACTAATAGGTATTCCAATTAAAAACTCTCCCAAACAAGTATTTATACTTCTTGGCAGAGAAATAGCAAACTAACAGACTTCTAGGGAAAACCACGCACAAAATAGCAGACTTTACAGCCAAACATACTTCCTAGCAGACTTTCTTGGGCAACTGTTACGAACTGAGAGAGGTCCGCTTCAGGTTCGATATTATGATAAACAAAAAGAATTCAACACCAACAGTTGAAACTGGGGATACGAATATAGAAAGAAACACTAACACAACAAAGGTTTATTTACAAGCTTACTAACAAAGATAAACGCAGAATGGTATCTCCTATTTACATAAAAAAAAGGTAAAATCTTACAATGCGTGAACTGGGGAAACGGTGAGGTGATTCAAATACTTGCTGGCCAGTTTTGCGACTCGAAGCGATGGCTTCACAAAAGGAGAACTCTAATTGTAGATGCCTTCTTGCCTCCACATTGCAGAAAATAATGTCTACTCTTCATACTTGAAGGGCAGGAACTCCCCAAAACCTCTAGCAGAACGTTTCTTCTCTGAAGTCTTGCTCAACGTCGAAATAACTCGGTCGTCCACTCCTGAAGACGACTTGATCAGAATTCAACCAACCCTCGAGCGACTTTTCCTCTGATCCTTCTTTGGTTCCTTCTTCTCTTATCTCTCTCTGACAATCTCTGCTGCTGATCTCTCACTGATAATCTGATCTGTGGCTCTTACTGACGATCTTTTACTCTGTGACTAACTGATGATCTGCCTTCTCCTACTTCGTCCGTCGTATTTATACGGCATTCTAGGGGCGGGGCCTACGGTGAGCGTCACAGACTTCCGAGATTACCGGAACGATTTAGAAGTTTCTCGACGAAGTATTGCATCAGAAGTCACGTCTTTTCTCACGACACTTCGGCGCCTGTTGCATTCCACAACACTCCTGCCGATTCTAGAACCATCATGAGAACAGGCACTTCCAACACCTGCGCGAATACCTCCTTGCTGCCGAACTTCTTGAAAATGCGTTTTCCTTTCCTTTATTTTTCTTTGCTATAAAGCAATTACCATTACAGCAACCAAACCCCCCCCCCCCTCCCCAAATCACGAACTACTACATTTTCTAGCCCCCACAAATTCCAAACTAACATATTTGCTACATCGAAAAATACAAACTAGCAAGACCTCTAAGAATGATCAGATAATATAACTAACAGACTACGAGCAAAATGACAAAGTGGTAGACTTTCTAGCAAAGGTTTAAGAGACTTTAGGCAAAAGCCACAAATCCCGACATCTTGAAAACTAAAGCATCAAAGTTAACAGATTCTGTGAAGGCACAACCATTAAAGTTAACAGACTTCCTGAAGGCAAAAAAAAAAAAAAAAAAAACACAGACTAACAGGCTACATGAAAGTACAAACAACACAGAAATTTTAAATAAAAATATGGCATAAACTGCCATTTTAGAGAGAACATCACAAAATAGTGTACAATCTAAACCCCATGGTATTACAAACCAAGTAACTTCCTGAATGCATAAATATCAAAAGCCGACTTTCTGAATGCAAAGTAACAAGGAGAACCAAGACCACCTCCTAGGACTAAGTCTCATCGAGCAATTGACTTTCTCAAAGTGAAAGTATCACTCAATGACAAACTTCCTGAAAGAAAAAGTGCCCCTACAAACTCCCCGAAACTTCAGGCAGTGAAATGTGAAAGTATCACAGACTAAAAGACTTTCTAAAACCAAAACTATCATAAACCAAGGCACACACTAAACCAAAAATCTGAATCCTTATTGATCTCTGACCAGTAATTTTCCTTAATCCCGGACTCGTTTCAGACACCAGCAAACTTCTCCTGTGCTTTGCATCATGTATTCAGATTATATCAAGGATGATGAATCCGATTCTATTATCGAACACTAAAAGAGACAGTCCCAGATTATCACGAAGTAAAGTCTGAAGACTGAACTCCAGTATCACTAAAATTCCAGGTAAACACAAACCCTATCTAAATCTTCAACAACAGTATCACAAACTAACTGAATTACACACTCCATTGTCATAAACCAGTTTTTTTTTTAAATATCTACATAATGTACCTTCCACAATTACTATCCCAATCCTGTACGCCAATATCTACTCTTACAAACTGAAAAAATGATGTACAACTCTCCACATTAACCAAACTTGTTCTTGGCATTATTTTGAAAACACTCAACCTCGCTCTGTCTTGTATTCCAAACCTTTACAATAATGGAATGACACTTAGAATCCCAAGGCATCAAGAGCAAGAACATGATTATGCCATCAAGTGACATCCAGAAAGGAAAGTTTCACATCACTAAAACACAGGTAATTTCTAACCCACAGCATGACCCAAGATCAGGTACTATACGTATCGACTGTAAAATCTGTTGACATTTTAGTGAACTTTTCAAAGGTTCCATGAGTCAGGAAGGCCTGCTTAGAAAAATTCTGGAGCAATGAAAAGGCTACAACAGTTATAATCTGAAAGTTGGTATAACATTAAAATCAAGTCTAATTACACATTCTCTAAGCAATAAAGTGGGCCAGACAATATTATAAAGTACTATAACGCTTTTACTTATGCACATCACATCAGGGATATGCATCTCCACTTCTGAGACACAGAACAAAGCTTTGTAAACTTCACTTCAGGGATATGACATTGTCTCTCCAGTTCTGAGAGCCACCACAAAACTCTGAAAACCTTATATCATGGATATGCATCTCTAGTTCTGAGAGCAAACACAAAATTCTGTAAACCTTATATCAGGGATATGCATCTCTAGTTCTGAGAGCCAACACAAAGCTCTGTAAATCTCACATAAGGGATATGCATCTCCAGTTCTAAGAGCTAGCTAGCATAAAGCTCTGTAAACCTCACATCAGGGAACTGTATCTCTAGCTCTGAGAGCCACCACAAAGCTCTGTAAACCTCACATCAGGAGCATGTATCTCCAGTTTTGAGAGAAAAGAGAAAGATCTGTAACTTCACATCAGATACATGCATCTCCAGTTCTGAGAGAAAAGAAAAAGATTTGTAACCTCACATCAGGGATATGCACCTCCATTTCTGAGAGACAGAACAAAGCTTTGTAAACTTCACATCAGGGATATGTCTCTCCAGTTCCAAGAGCCAGCATAAAGCTCTGTAAACCTCACACCAGGAATATACACTACAAATCTGAGAGCCAACACAAAGCTCTGTAAACTTCAAATAAAGGACTTGCTTCTCCAAATCTGAGAGCCAACACAAAGCTCTATAGACCTCACATCAGGGAAATGTATCTATAGTTCTGGGATCCAACACAAAGCTCTGTAAACCTCACATCAGGGTCATACATCTCCAGTTCTGAGAGAGCATAAATCTCTGTGAACATCATATTAGGGATATACATCTCAAGTTCTGAAAACCAACACAAAGCTCTGTAAACCTCACATAAGGGACTTGCATTCCCAGTTCTGAAAGCCAACATAATCCTCTGTAAACCTCACATCAGGGGCATGCATCTCCAGTTCTGAGAGAAAAGAAAAGGCTCTGTAAACCTCACATAAGGTACATGCATCTCCAGTTCTGAGAGCCAGTACAAAACTCTGTAAACCTCACATCAGAGACATGCACCTCCAGTTCTGAGAGCCAACACAAAACTCTGTAAACCTATACTACACTTTTTCTGTCGAAAATACCTTATGAGAAAACCTGTCAGCACCTGAAGCAACTTAACCATAATAAACTGACGTAAAGATTGTAAAAATTTGCATTAAGGTGTGCTACAGTTTCTGTAAGGAAATAACAACCAGCTCCTTTAAGGCATCTCACTCGGCTATATCTTAACAAAACATTTCGTGGAAATGCTTTCTAAATAAATTAAACTTTACATAAGAAAAGTGATCTAAAAATGAGAAAAAGCTCCTCTTCTAGATAATTGATTAAGAAAACATTTGTTCTAGACGTGCCTATGCCATTTCAAAGCTTCAATATCTGTCCAATATTTCAGAGGCCACATTATTACAAGTTTGCCACGTTAAAGCCTTGTTATATAGTTCAGTTTCTGTCCATTAAAGGCCAAAGGTTTTCATAAACATTCATGGAAGATTAACACACACCCAGTTTTGTCTGACTGACTGACGATGTTATGAACTTTGCAAGGTCTCTCACTGACTTCTAAAACTGGTCATCGTGATATTTATCCCATTACCCAAATCTAACGTTAGCAAAAATGACAATAAATAAATTCTCTAAAACAGGTAAATGATGTTCTGCAAGTTATAAATTTTCCACAACTAAAATCTTTCACGAAAACCCAAAAGAAAACAGGAAACGAATGTCAAAATGTCTGAAAATCGTAGATTTTCTTACAAGTTATTCATAGAAAAATGAAATAACTGGTGTTTTGGCTATTATAGATCGTTTGGTACAAAATTCTACAGGTTAATCACACCATATCAAGACTCGACGTGCTAAGCAAGCACTTGCTTATGTAAGAAGACAAGTCATGTGAGTATTTGTAAGACGAGGATTGTCTCAATAGCAACCTTATCACAACCACTTGGACTCTCTGTACAGTGACATAATTCTTCGACATCTGAAATGGTCCAACAGTCCTCCCTAGAGACAGAAAACTGTATGACATTTGGGAAAGCACAGCGGAAGCATTTATAAGAACTTCTCCCACCTCGGCCAATCAGCTGCCAGCTTGGAAAGCTTAAGCCCTTTGGGTCTGCTTCAAAGCTGGTAACCGACTGACTGCATACCTCCTGCCGGGGGCATTCCACCCTCCGGGGTACTGCAATTAAGGACTCCCAAGGGAGTCCTTTGTTGGTAAATTTTTCCAGTTTTCTAATTTACAAAGTTTATAAACATGAGGGTTTCTGTACTTCAACTATCTTAATGAAGAGCAAAAATCTTTACTTTTCTTTAAACTTTTCAGGTTTATAGATCAATGTTTATTCTTTACAGAACTGCTGTAGTTCTCACTTTGTACCCAGTACTGAAAAAATGAAAACAGTCTCCTTTCTCAAGCATTAAAATAAGGCGAAAGACCAAACCATATAACAAAGCATGAACTACTCCAAATTTACTACAAAAAAACTCTGGAATTAACTTCAGGATATTATGACAAAATACAGTATCTTTATATCCAAAGATTTACTCGAGTTTCACACCCTACCAATCTAAGATCCAGATGTCTATTATCCTGTACAAATGAATACTCATAAATGTGTAGATTATGTGTGTTTACATTAAGAATTTGAATGTGAAACATTTAGACGAATAAATGTTTATCAGTACATAAACCAAACACATTCTTCTGAAACTTCAAGAGCACATTCAAAGAGACCACTATTAACAATGCCTAACCTTATTTAAGGTAACTCATTGAGTTCGAGTTTGCTTACTGTTCATTCCACTGGAATGGACAATATATTATTGTTAATTATTACGCAATTTCATAGTCTCTTTAAAGTAATGCTTGGAATTTGAGTTTATACTTGTCAAATCATTCATCTACAGTACATTTGTCAACAATACCATACTACTCTGAAAGCAATAAGCGCCACATACAACAGTGTCTTGAAATATGCAGAGATGCCATGATAATGATGTTCTTGATAAGATACTCTCCAGTAGTTAAGTATTAACCTCTAATTGATGTATGTTTAATATCATGCCTTGGTTTGTACAAAAATCAGTGATTCGTTGAATCACTTGAAAAAAATAAGTCCTTTATGCCCTAAAGTGCAAATGTTTAAATGCTTCAGGTTGGATACCTCTCCTGTAAGAAAAAAAAAAAAAAAAAACTCATAACCTAAGAGTTAAAGCACAAGTACCAGTGGTTACATAACATTGCAAAAAAGCAAGACCCCAACACAATTACAAAATTAATTCAAAAGAACTCTTGATATAAATCAACAAAGAGACAAGCTATGGATTAAAGCTACAAGGAACATATAAAAAGCCTGGTTCCATGTCCCTGCTATGAAGCCAACTAGCTTAAGAATATCTGTTAGGTTTATTAAAGTTAAATAACAGAAAAATACGTATTTCAGTATAAAATATCCAATTTATAAAGGTTAACATCTCATAGGTTCTACTACACACAACAATTCCTTACTATATCTGCTGTCATGAGGATGTTACGTAAAATCTGCGGAACCTGTTCCTTCTAAAGGCCTGTCCACACGACCGGGCCTGATCGGCGGATCTCCCCTCTAACGGGCACACCTGACGGGCAAACCGTCAAATTGCCCAATGGGTCTTGTAGCATAATCACCATTGTGGTGCCCAATGGCTTGAGCTTCGACCCTGGCAGACGTATGTTAACCATATACATTTCTTTTACTGAGCCATTCTTTTCACCATATTATCTTCTTTTTCTTCTTTTCCATCACATACAAAGCAATTATCATGCTACACTATCTTCTTCTTTGCGGTAGGCACCATGTTTATCATACTGCACTGAACACACAACTGGCATCGTCGTGCATGCCCACCTCTCCATCGCCTTACCCGTGTGGACAACATTCACGGGTAAGCCCGCCAGAATTTGCCCGTCAACCCTGGAGCACGCCGATCAGGCCCGCTGGTGTGGACAGGCCTTAACTGATGAACTTTATGCTACTGATCATATATGAATTGAAGTATAAGCTACTATTAATCTCACGTGACCTTCGTATCCAGGCAACTATGGATCGATCGATGACCCACTGGACACTGCAAATCAAAACTGAAAGTTGATGAATAAGTTGTCCTTAAACATACGTGATTTTCGATATGAAATAGTAAAAATGTAGCCATGACTATCTAATAGTTGATATTACCCTATGATGGAACTTACGTTTATCTTATGTTAAATTAAAATTATATACTTCAATATTACGTATCATGTTGTGTATTAAGCTACAGTACTTGGCAGCTGATGTTAACGCTGCTTGGAAATTCAAGTGAAGGCTTCTTTATATTTCAAGACATATCTGTATCAAATTTATAAGACATCTAAATAAAATACATGCTATGTATCCTGAAACGAACTGATTTTTTTTATCCCTAATATTAAACTTAATAATCGTGTGCAAATAAAATGTATCCTGAAAAATGCCAGGTAGCTAATACCGAATAAGAAAATTGAATCAACTACGTACAGTATATGTATCCGGATGCACCAAGCCGCTTGTGGTTGATGAGAAACTAATAATACATTCAAGGCAAAACAAAGCTATGCATCCTGAAACCTACAGAATATTTTGAGAGCTAATAGTCATTTTAAATTGGTAAGATATTGAAATAAAACTATCTTGAAATACATTGTAGTATTTAGATTTTATGAATCTTACGTAGAAAGGACCATTAATCCTGTTGCATGCTGATTGCATGCTGAGGTAACCTGTGGATTTGTTTCTCCATAATCGTAATTTTTTTAACAAACTTGGAATTTAGAGTGCAATAAATCGAGAAAGCTGGATCCTTATGGTCCCATTGCCCAAGATCGTTAAAGGCTGTCTGAGGAGGTGGTCTGTCTGTCTGTCTGTCTGTGTTGTTTTAACTAAAAAAAAAACGTCCAGTTATCCACATCAGGTGTCACTTAGTAAACTACCTTCAGCACCTTACTACAATTACGATAACCGTTCTGCTATGGACCCCCACCACAAATAGTTTGTTCAAGAGCGTCAGAATTTCCAGAGAAATATAGAAAGTCAATTTCTTAAAAAAATATACAAGTCAGTTTTTAAGAATGACGCTGTGGCCGTCCAGTTCCGAAGGACTTTCCAATCTGGAAAATATTTATGAAAACTGCAAAATTCTAGATTCTGTGACAACACACTCATTCGAAGGACATTTCCACGCTAGCCAGTGGTTCACCAAGCATACAAAGCCTTACTGCACGAACAATATCCACTAAAAATATGGGGAAAACTAACCTGAAATCCCTTATTCTTCACTAAAGTCCTTTCCTTTATCTCGTGAGCATCTGTTTACAAAAACGTCCACTGACCACTCCTGGAGTCCTGAGCCTTCCAAAGGGAGGACGGGGGAAGGAGTTCCTTTGACCAATGAGAAGGCTACACCATCACCACTGTTTCTAACGCCTCTTTTTATTGGTTTAAACCTTTGGGTTTTGGCAAAACCTCTTCATAAACGACTTCCCATTAGCTGGTGAGACAAAAACTCATTTTCATAAATTTCTATGAAGATTATTTTTACCTTCTGTATTAAGTAAATAAAAAGTTATGGACAGGTAAATGAATGGATATTGTGACGAAGTGGCCAAAGATTATCTGGGTCTGGACACCATTAATACTTGGGGGGGAAGTAGCCAAAGGTCTGGGTCTGGACACCATTAATATTTGTTAACCAAAATTTCCAAGTATCTGGTTACTACACTTTCCATTTGTACTTGTTAGCGCAAGAGACCCTTTCATTCCTGGGTCTGGGACACCTTTTGTACTTGGGGCACAATTTGATCAAGTGCTTGGTTATTGCTTCCCTCACAACCGCTAGACACCTGACCCTTCATCACAAATACTAAACGACTGAATACTCTAAAGGTGACAGTGATCCCTTATTGAACTTGACCGTCAAGACAACAATCTGTCTAAGTTCATTGAAATAGATGTGAGGTAATCTTAATTAAAGGGCATCACTCCTTCACTAATTTCAAATCTAAGTATTTCCCTGGTTCTGATTCATTTGAGGGAAACAACACAATTGCCACTCTAAATTTCTACCTAGTCAAAATAAAATATATTATATTATATTATTATAATACTGGTAGTAATGAATCTCTCCCAAAAATTTTAAATACAAAAATATATTTCTAAATTCAAAATTTATAAGTGAAATTCACGATCTCAGGGAAATTGGTATTACTTGAAAACAAAAGTTTAGTTAATTCTTGAATTAATTATTGAACCAAATTAAATCAAAGTTTATCAAGAAAATCAATTAAATGATTAAATAATAAGCAATAATTAAATTTGAAATGAAATTTTATTAAATTCAAAATAATTCACAAATGTTAGATTCAAACAATTACACAACAACAAAAATCATTCAAACCAATTAAACAAAATAAAGAAAATGTAAAAATATAATGAATAATATGAAAACAATTAAAGCATTGACAGTACAAACATTAAGCATATAAAATGGACATGTCAAAACAGAGCAAAAGAAAAAAATGCATAAAAATAATAATTTTATCCAAACACTAAAAATAAAACCTCGAAGTGCACTTCAAAACATTGGTAAAATACTTTTATACGCAGTTGCAACTTCTCACCCAAAAAGAAAGGCCTGTTACAATCTTCAACATCTTCAACACTTTCGTGGGTGCCTTCACAAAGTTAATATTATTAACACTATGCTCAGATTCCACAAGCAACACATATATTACTAAGAATTAGTTAGCAATATTGAGTGAAAAACTCATATATAAATGTGAGTTACGTTATGTTAATGAAAAAGTCTTGCGAATGAGTGAGCGAGAGAGAGAGAGAGAGATTTGAGAGAGATGCTACACTCCCTAACACATGTAACTACGTCTCAAAAGTGAATGTATAGTTTTATATGCGTAAATATGCATATCAGGGTGAATGGAGGTGGTTGAGTGTACAAGTCTGGGACGAAAACATTACATCATCTGCTTTCGCGTATGTGGATGAACAGGCCCCCTTGTTTTATCACAGGACCGCTTGGAACGATAAAAATTTAGCTGGCTAAGGCATTCTCAAGATGCAAATAACAACCTTCTCTAGAGGCTTATAAGCTCCTATTCTTTCTCTCTGTTTTACGTACGTTTCAAAATGAAATGTTACACTACTTAAACATGTTATCTGTAAATGTGGGAATCTGAACACAAAAATATAATTTCACAACATTATACACAGTTTCTGAGGTGACTTAACCATATTACCAAAATCATAATTGCATTACGAAACTTACATTATAAGAATATAGATGCGATATAAATAAAATGAATGTGAATGCTCTTCAAAGTTCCATATAATAATGATTAAGATATGTCAATATTCGGCTTTTTAATGGTAAAGTGAAAATGGGTCAGAAAATCTTGATTTATTTCAGAAGATCCACTAATTAAAAAACTGGTTACGGAAAGCTTCTGGATTTCAGTTATTGCAACGCGGTGGTCAGCCGGTGTCTGCTGGGGGTCTAATGGGGCTCGGGGTCTGCCTAGGGACTTAATTCACCCCTGGGCTTTATTATGCAATATATTACATGTGTCAAATTAAAACAAATACGCATCGATGCATAACTGTAGGGTAAAACATGAGGATTAATTCTTGCCCTTTTGGATGGTCATATTCAGGTTCTTATTACAGGATCAATTCTGGTTGGTCAATATTCAAGGACAAATTATGGTTTGCCGCTATACTCATTTGATCTACTAAAATGATACGACTGGTCCAAATCCCAGAAAGTTATTTGTTCTATGTTTTGTCCTGGTATGAAGTTGAAGAGAGTCACAAATACAGATTTGCTTGTTCAGGGAAACATAAATCTGAACCGATACTACATTGTGTTACTGGAGACTTTATTCAGAAAACAATAATCATTGCAAAACAATGTTTCAAAAAAGAATCTGCAATTGTACAATTGAACCTCAAATTGAAAGTGAAACACATTATAGAATAGATCTTTCCAGCTGTCAAAGGAGTGATGAAACAAGGCAATTCAGCTGTCTCAGGAGAATCCTGTAACAAATGGAATGAAAGAGTGCAGGCAAAAATCTGATTTGTGAAAACATATTCAGTCATGAAAATAATATGAAGATTTGTTTGCATCAGTGATGTTCACTCTGTTGATGCCTCCGATGGTAGAGACACTGCATCGAGATTCCCCCAACTGCGCCAACCAGCCTCCGCTGAACCGCCGATGAGGAGGAGGAGGAGGAGGAGGAGGAGGAGGAGGAGGAGGAGGAGGACTGGAATTCCATCGTCCAATTGCCGGTAATATTACTGGCAGTAACACTGACAAAGAGAGAAATTGACTGTTACCATTATTATTGACGTGTTCATTCGAAGAGGTGTTGCCTCACATAGTGTATTAATAAGCACATTTTCGGTTTCCAAAACAGAGGAGGAAGTACTTTCAGTATGGCAATAAGCACAACGAATAACTTTGCTGTAAGAGAACACTATATGTCATTAAGAAAAATAATTTATAATGTATAAGAGGCACATACACACACACACATATATATACATATATACATATATACATATATACATATATAATATATACATATATATATATATATATATATATATATATATATCTATATATATATATTATATATATATTATATATATAATATATATATATATATATATATATAGTATATTATTATAGATAAAACCACTCTTCACACAAAAGGAGGATTAAATCATTAAAGAGTCTCCACAAATGACGTAACTGGGTACATCAATGAAAAACGCATATAAGTAGAGTATAACATGAAGCATGCTACGTTAAGACATAATATCAGTCTACGTTGTGGCTCTCTTCTGTAGTACTCTGCTCTGTTTCATATTTGACTCACTCACTCTTCTATCCAACTTGCAATGAAAGGCAGCCGGAAGGAAAGGTTGTACACCTGCAATTGTGTCAAAAACTTTCTCTTGGCTTCGATTGTAATTCTATACTTCTCTGTTTAATATGTGACTTGCTTGTTGGTAAAGGCAACATTTGGTACTAAACCACATTTTGAATATTAAACAATGTTAAAAACAAAAAATAAATAAATAAATAAACTCTGAAAGAGCAGAGCTTCGGATCCCCGTCAGAATGTTTTGAAATTCAAGCCAAACTTGCCACAAACTCCGTCTTTGTCGACATATCCCGTGTTGCACTCGCAGTGGGAGTTGGGATCTGTACACGGATTGCTGAGACATTCATCTATATCTGTTGAATAGAGGAACTCACGTCAGTGATATCAGAAGCAGATTTTGAGAATTTATCAGATCTAAACAAGACAAAGAGCACAAAGTACAGTAGTACATTTCAAGGTCTTTGAAACTGAATGCAGGTTAGAACTTAAAGACAAACTTGACAGTAATGGAAGAACGAAATGCCATGTGCAAATGAATTCTTGAATGATAACCCTCATCTTTTGCCACTTTGCCATCAAGTTGAGACTGTACAAATCTTGAGTCTCACTCACCTCCACAGACTGTTGTCTCGAAGCCTGCATTGCAAACGCACTCATAGCCTACGTCATGATCTTGACACACAGAAGTTCCTTTGGGACAGATGCCTGGTGTGTCTTGGCATTCATCCTGCTTCAGCATAGCTACCAAAAGTAATAAGGGACGACAGTTAGTGAGTGAGTGAGTGAGTTGCTCAGCTACTAGTGGGGCAGATAACAGAAAAATCGTGCAAATGATGATGCAAGCATCAAATCTGCCCGATTGGCCAATTGAAAATCCAAGATGGCGGCCATTTTCAAGATGGCCGCCAAAACAACCACCCGAAGTAGATGTTTTGCATAGAAATATTTGTAGGTGTTTGATTTGCATGATCTAAGTGTGGATTCCTATGTTTTGAAGCCTGTTGAACTACATTTTCCTGTTTAAAAAGTACTCTGAACCATATTTCTCAATATGACCACCAAGAAGTTTGTCTTTCTTTACATAAGTTTTGTCCCGGCTAGTACATTTTCAAAGTTATGCATACCATGCTGCTGTTTCTCGATTTGCTACTGTTCACATATATAGCTGCAGAGTGATGTGCATGGAAGTTCTGATGAGAGCATTTGCATCTTCCTTTGCAAATCTTCTTACAGGAGCACTTTGTCAATTCTTGACAGCTTGCTGCATTCGGTGGTAGTGTTGTCCAATGTATCTGCCATGCTTCTCCTTTCTGTCCCCACCCCAATTCAGCTGGACTGCTCATGTGTGGATTACAGTGACCCCAGCCTGGTAGGCTGCACGCTTTGCATGTTCTCTGAGGGCTGCCTGTGTTGGTGGAATTGAGTTGTACGGCCTCTGCTTGCAGGCAAACAAATCTAGTCTTGCTTCGTCCACACCACTGGCTGCGCTTGATCTGTCGTACATGAAACAACAAATCTTTCCAGCCTCTGCATGTCAAGATCACGAATCAATGCTGGATGCTGGCTGAGACTGATGAATGTTTCAGTAATATCATCAAATACATTCCAAGTCTGCCATGCAGATTTCTTTGCTCTCCTACGGAAAGCAGGGGATCCCTCTAGCTTTCTCAAGCCCAATTGCAGAAACTACCTCATGGACTGGAATCCATCGCATATGGGTCCTTGGCCAAAGGTAATCCACATTTCTTGTAGACCTAGTTTCTGGAAGGATGGCAGTACAGATATTGCTATGACTAGCACATCTGTATCATTAGCTTTGATGATTATAGACTTGTTCACGTCAGTCGTTGCATCCCTGGTGCTGGTAAGCATTGGCTTGCATCTGGAGGAGGATTGGGGTTTTTGGTGATGTATGCTGTTCAAATATTGGTGTATGCTTCTGAAAGCTCTGTATCTTTTTTAACCTTCATTTTTGACTCTATATATAGTTTGAATGGCTCACGTTCATCACCAGGATTTCCTGTGTTTGGATGCTGGAAAATGGACACACTTGTACCATGCAAAGATGTTTCAGCTGTGGTCACAGTCGGATTATGATCTATGTTGACAACTGCTCCAATT